>NW_016804208.1:1996941-2004523 GCF_001698545.2 Rhinopithecus bieti | reverse complement strand
TGTTTTTTTTTTTTGAGACGGAGTCTCGCTCTGTTGCCCAGGCTGGAGTGCAGTGGCCGGATCTCAGCTCACTGCAAGCTCCGCCTCCTGGGTCTTACGCCATTCTCCTGCCTCAGCCTCCCGAGTAGCTGGGACTATAGGCGCCCACCACCTCGCCCGGCTAGGTTTTTTTTGTATTTTTTAGTAGAGACGGGGTTTCACCGTGTTAGCCAGGATGGTCTCGATCTCCTGACCTTGTGATCCGCCAGCCTCGGCCTCCCAAAGTGCTGGGATTACAGGCTTGAGCCACCGCGCCCGGCCGACTTTCAAGTTTTTACATCTCTAATCTCATCCGTTTTTCTGGATGCCCACAACCTTAGAAGATACATGGGTTATTTTACCTACTTCCTGATTCTATAGAAGCAGCTTACACAAACAGTTTTAATAAAATAGAAACACATATGTTACAAGCAGAATAAGAAAAGCATGCAACAAAAAAGTCAAGGCAAATGAAAAGTTAAAACATAGATTTATGGCTTAAAGGATGTGGCCTAAATACTTATTAAAAACTGAATTTTTAAAAAGTAACTTTAAGCTTCTTACTGGACAATGAAGAAATGATTAACAGTTATATGGTTCTCCCTCACTATAAGAAAGAAAAAGCATACCATATTTCAAGGAAACAAAGCTTTTTTCTGGCACTTATATTTAAAACGCCTCAAATGAGATACTAAATAAATATTAAGATCTCTTTTGAGGAGAGGAAACTCAAGTACAAGATATGTTTAACCCTAATAAAAGTTATATATTTAATGGTTAAGTCTTACAATCTGTTTATAAAGTAGTATACACAGTGGATATTTATAACAGCAAATATTCATTAAAAATATTTTCGCACTAACAGTCACTATTAAGGAGTTTAAAGTTTTCCTAAGGAAAAAATGGAAATATTTATCAAAAATGCCCAGTGAATATTGAATAATTTGTGTGGCAACAAAAAATACCTTAACACTACCTGGAAAATAAGAAATAGAAATTGAAGAACTTGTGAATAATCTCTTCTTTTCCTTAAGAACATGTCTTTTACAGCTACAAAACCCTAATTCCCTATGATTTGCAGACACAAACACTTTAATCATGCCCAAGGATGGGCCTATATTACCATTTGCTTTATTTTGGAAAATTACCTTTTCAACAGGGTAACCAACAACAATTTCATCATCTACAGCCAATATCTGATCTCCAACTTTGAGTCGTCCATCCTAAATAGAAACGTAGAAGAATTTGAGTAATATTCCAAAAGTAATTCCCTCCCCAACTACTTAATGACAGCAAGAAAGGTAAACCTCACCGTGGCTGCTACCCCATGCTCTGTTAAACTCTTTATGATGACTCCACTGAGTGTATCTTCTTCGCTGATAGCAATCCCCAAACCCCCCTGATCCTAGAAAAGTAAAAACAAAAATGCTCAGAAGACTTGAGATAGATTAATTTTATCCAAATGGATACCAAGGGTAAGAAAAGCAATTAAAACTCTTCTAAAGTCCAGAAATCTAAGACCTTAGATCTTACATCTAAGATCTTAGAAATCTTGTCTTTTCTTAAGCAAACTTTCAAATTTTCCTAATGCGAATAAATTTTCCTCCATCAAATATTCAAGTGTTGTCGCTCTTCCCATATGTCTGACATCTTTAGTAACTTTAGCAAAATATCTAGACAGCAAAAATACATTCAATAATTCAATCAAAACATTCAGCATTTACAAATTTTGTCTAATGACTGAGTAAGTCATTCAAAACCAACCAAAGAATCCCGCCTCCTCTCTGGCCTGTGGCTTGGAAATAACAACAGGATCTAGCCCCTTCATTCTTTTCTGCCCCTCTTCTTCCTTTAGCAGGCAGACTGCCATTACTGATGCAGACTCTGTCCTTTTGGGGGCTGAACACTCAAGAGTTGTTTCTACAGAGAACAGCATTTCAATCTGCTGCAGACTGAAAATGCCTCTCAGTCCCAAGACAAGCTCCGAGAACCTGCCAAGACTAGGGAGCTACACCTACTTTGCTACATTTTCCACATTTCCCTTTATCAAAACCAAATGTTCAGAAATATTGGCTTTTAGCTTTCTTTAATGTTTACTTTAATAAAATTAAAATCGAGTTTTAACATTTTCATGCTGGCCAGAGCCAGCAACCTAATTTTTTCTCCAGAGAAAAGTTACAAAAGCAAAGAAGAGAAAAGGGAATCTTGACATGGTTTCTCTGAAATATACACATGAGTTAAATGTGCCATCAGAGATGTTTATGGTAATGGCTATGACACCAAGGTAGGTTTCAACATCATTTTAAAGATTATCAACCTGCGGCTCTTCTGAGGTAGATTATTAATGCCTCATGAGTTTGAAACTGTCACTGACCATCTCTCTGCTACCTCTTTCTTTCCAGGTAATCAGTCATGTGTATCTGCCAGAGTAAGCTGCACCTTTAGAGTGAGCAGAATTGACTTTACCTTCTACCTAACAATAGAAATTTGGATATGGCACTTAACATCTCTAATCCTCAATTTTCTTACCTACGAAATCTAGATTTTCTTGTCTACAAAATGGAATAATAATACTTGTCACGTAACAGTCAGGAAAGTACTTTATTGGTACAGTGAGTATTTGCTGATTGTTTACCTAATACTGCTTCCCATCTTACCCCTCTATACAAATTGATTTTATTAGAATATCTAGCCTTCCCACCCACCCCTCTCTTCCCCCAACCTCCATATTCTCTCTCCCACCTTCTTCCCTCACCATGTTTCAGGCTGTAGATTAAAATATGCGCAGAAATTCTTTGATACTTCTCCCTTCAAGAAGGAACCTAAGAGCAGGGGCTAGACTTAGTGACTTGATTCTAACAAAGAGAATAAAGCAGAAGTAATGGTGTATAACTTCACAGTCAGGTCAAAAAAGGCAAAGGGGCTTCCTCCTTGCTGTCTCTCTTGGATAACTTGCTCTGCAAGATGCCAGCCGCCATTGTCCTAAGAAAACTCAAGCAGCCCCATTTAGAAGAAATAAGGCTTCTTGCCAACAGCCATTTGGGTAAATCATTTTGGAAGCAATGTCCAGCTCAGTCAAATTTTGAGATGACTGTAGCCCTAGCTGGCAATGTGTCCGCAATTGCACAAGAGATTCTCAGCAGATCCCCAGCTAAAATGCTCTGAAATTCCTAACCCATAGAAACTGTGAGACCATAAATGCCTGTTGTTTAAGTTGTGAAGTTTTGTGGTAATTTGTTACATAGCAAAAGTTAAGGAGCTCCAAGAATGGGGTTTGAACAACTGAAGTCAATTCTACAATTACAGTCCCATGGTCACAGTCCCTGGCTCAAAAGTAGACACATGATCTGAACTGATTCAATTAGGATGGACCTTGGAACTTTTGCTCAGAAGGCTTGAATAGCCATTCTCTCCCTTCCCCAAGATACATATAAAAGAAGTAGCGCATGGCCCAACTATGGTTGGCAGCCATTCTAAAACCATGAGAAAGACAAGTCTTGGGATAAAGCTGACACTGAATGGCACAGTATCACAGAGACAGGGAAAGAAACAGGCACTTGATGACACTATTCAGTCACAGAACCAACTACCCTTGAAGGTTGCTGACCTGAGTCCATAAATCCTCTTCCTTGATGAAACCTAATAGAATTAGTTCGTTTTTTCTGTTATTTGCAATAAGAGGAGTCTTAAAAGAAACAATAAGCAACAAATCTGCATGCATAATATGCCCAAACTCAACTATAATACTACAAAACAACTATATACACCTCAACAAACAATTTATTGATATCAGAAAAGCAGGATGAGGCTGGGCGTGGTGGCTCAGACCTGTAATCCCAGCACTTTGAGAGGCTGAGGCGGGTGGATCACCTGAGGTCAGGAGTTCAAGACCAGCCTGGCTAACATGGTGAAAGCCCATCTCTAATTAAAGTACAAAAGTTAGCCAGGCATGGTGGTGCACACCTGTAATCCCAGCTACTTGGGAGGCTGGGGCAGGAGAAGCGCTTGAACCTGGGAGGTGGAGGATGCAGTGAGCCGAGATCATACCACTACATTCCAGCCTAGGCAACAGAGTGAGACTGAGTCTCAAAAAAATAAAATAAATAAATAAATAAATAAGAAAAGAAAACAGGATGACAAAGGATAACAACATATAAGTGTGCAATTTTTTATTTAACTGCTCAGCTTTCCAACTTACTTTTACCAGATTGCATATAGTCCTTAGCAAGAAGAGATCTGAGATACTTTGTTTGGGGCTAGTTATTAAAACACTACCATACAGGAAATAGAAAACAAATTAAGGAAATATATTTTCGTGTTTTTTTTTGGTTTTAAAATATTATTTTAAAAGTTTTTTAGAGATGGGGTCTTGCTATGTTTCCCAGGCTGGTCTTGAATTCCCACCTCAGCCTCCCACATAGCTGGGACTACAGGCATGCGCCATTGTGCCTGGCTTCAAGGAAATATATTTTCAACGAGCTGTATAATTCAGCAGCTAGAAAAGAGTAATAAACAAGAATGAAAAGTCAAATTAAGCGCAACAAATTATTATTATTTGGAGGATTATTTTGAAGGTAGAAGCTTCTCTAAAATTCAAAAGAAGAAAACTCTTAATCCTATTTCAAGGCTTTCTCCACATAAAATTGTATGGATATGAAGCACAGCTTTGACAGTCATAGGCGGCTATTACCTGCTTTGATGCATGGGTACCTCCTAGGACAAACTGTGCTAAAATTAATCTTTAATCAAAACTGTTTTCTGATCAACTGAATTTGCCTTTCAGTCAGCTACTGTGGGTTTAGATTCTATGTATGGGAGCTCTCTGCTTATACTTCTATTTTCCATTTTAAAAAATAGAAAAGATTTTAAAAGATAATTGACTTGAGAGTTTCTAAGGAGTCAAAACAGAACTAGAACTGAGCTGTTAGTAGAGCTCTCACTTTTAGACAATGCAAAATTATTCTCTTCCTGACTCTCCTGATCTCAAGATCTTTCCCCTATGCATGTACAGCACATAACCGTTCATTCATTCTTCCTTCCCAGATACTTACTCAGTCTGAACTATGTCCATGACAGTAAGTAATGGGAAAGAAAAGTGAGAATTTCTTCTGTCAACATGTGTATGCTTTAGATGTACAGAAAAGATACCCACATCAAATTTCATCACAGGAGACAAGCTCTTGGGTCAAACACGGTTAAGTGACAAACAAAATGAAGACATTAATAGTAAGTACTATATAAACCAAAATATTGAAGTAATATTTCAAAATAAACACAGGTGAGATTTAAATTGGGTCTTTAGTGTATGTAGGATTTATATAAGTTAAAAGAAGTCAGAAAGACCAAGTGATATAAACCAAGGCAAGGAGGGATAAATTCTCAAAACCTTCTCCATGAGCTCTTGATTCAAATCAGTTTGACTGAAGTACAGGATTCCTAGAAGGAACATACAGGCATTTTAGAAAGACAGATGGGGCCCAGTAGCAAGTTGAAATAGGTAATGGATGGGAAATGGGACTTGGAGGCAGAAGACCAGAGCTCAATTCCAGCTCTACTATTTGGAGTTATGGGAACAGTTCAAAGTGGAGAAAATAATAGCAAGCTCACAGGGTTGCTAAGAAGTAAATAACATAATGAACACATGTTACATTACCATTGAATTATTATGTCAAATAACTAACTATAATTTTAAAAAATGTAGGATAGTAAAATGACAAAAGATTTAAGCTGATTCATGAGTGTTAGAAGCTGTGTCTTTCTCCCTTCTTTGCTTAATTGAGTTTTATTCTCAGAGCCATGTACTAATGGGGTTAGGAGTGCCAGGCTTAGTGCAATATGTCACTTAATGTCATTTTAACAATGGCTTCTTCAAGAGATGTTTCCAAGGATATATTCTATCGGGAACTCAGAAATTCATGGTTAGAAGTATTAACAAAATAATTATAATAACTCGCACTGTGGTAAGTACTTTGTATAAATTTTCATTTAATCTTTACAATAGCATATCTAATGTAAAGGGATTCTCCTCATCTCATGAGGAAAGTGAGACCCAGAGAAGTTAAATGGTATAGAAAATAGCCTGTTGTATGGCAAGAGTGACACCACCTTGAAGCGAAACTGCCATGGTGACCAGTGTTTGACTCCTGCATACCAAGGTGTTCTGTAGCGAGCCCTGTAGCATAGATAATCCTTCAAAAAGATGTTTACCTAACCTCTCCACTGGTAACAAGTTTCTGCAAGAAACTCCGAGACGTGACCAGCTACATGTCTTTATCCTTGCTAGGTAAAGAATACTTTCTGGAGGGTGGATGCTGGGATCCACTGTCTTGTGGCCACCAGCAACATGGCTTCTGTACATAAGTCCTTATTAAGCATTTCTTTCTGATAAACTGGATTTGTCAGCCTCTTTCTTCAGGCTCCCAGCTCCCTCAGTCTTTGGGGTTGGCTTGCATATACCTGCTTACCATGGAACAAATGGCTTGCCTATTGCCCAGAGAAGTTAAGTGACTCCAAAGCCCACACTTAAAATCATTAAAATCATGGTTAATTGCCTCTTCTGTCTAGCTACTTTTAAAAGATTCTTGTATCCCCTTACTTACTTTGGCTTTCATCAATAAATACATTCTAGCTACCTGAGCTTTAGATTTGTTTGAAATCTACATATAAATGGAAGCTTTCAGTGGGCAATACATTGAGGTTCTCCAAGGTCCTGCATTCCTCAATAGCATCTAATTTAGAAAGGGAAGTACACATAATAGACATCTGCTGAATAAATAAAAAAGGAGGCGAAAGGCAGAAACCAGCTTTTATATTGCAGAACGAAGGAACCTTGCTCATTAGCTCATCCAATCCCAACAATAACCCTTAATATAGGCAGCCCCATTTACAGAAGAAGAAAGTGAGGACCAATAGGATTAAGTGATTTATAGCTGATCACTCAGGATGTAAGAAGGGCTTCTGACAGGCAGCACAGGTTTCTGTCCACTCTCATTGCTAAATGCCCAAAGAACTTGAATGTATCTGTTTGGAAATGAACGTCCTTAGGAGGAAACTGGATCCTTTCCTTACTCCTTATACGAAAATTAATTCAAGATGGATTAGAGACTTAAATGTTAGACCTAATACCATAAAAACCCTAGAAGAAAACCTAGGTAGTACAATTCAGGACATAGGCATGGGCAAGGACTTGATGTCTAAAACACCAAAAGCAATGGCAACAAAAGCCAAAATTGACAAATGGGATCTAATTAAACTAAAGAGCTTCTGCACAGCAAAAGAAACTTCCATCAGAGTGAACAGGCAACCTACAGAATGGGAGAAAATTGTTGCAATCTACTCATCTGACAAAGGGCTGATATCCAGAACCTACAAAGAACTCAAACAAACTTACAAGAAAAAAACAAACAACCCCATCAAACAGTGGGCAAAGGATATCAACAGACATTTCTCAAAAGAAGACATTCATACAGCCAACAGACACATGAAAAAATGCTCATCATCACTTGCCATCACACAAAAGCAAATCAAAACCACATTGAGATCCCATCTCACACCAGTTAGAATG
>NW_016804208.1:1983743-1994697 GCF_001698545.2 Rhinopithecus bieti | reverse complement strand
CCCCCCCTCTCTCCCCCTTCCTCCCTCCCTCCCTTTCGTTCTTTTGTTTTGTTTTGTTTTGTTTTTTTTTTTTTGAGACGGAGTCTCGCTCTGTCACCCAGGCTGGAGTGCAGTGGCCGGATCTCAGCTCACTGCAAGCTCCGCCTCCCGGGTTTACGCCATTCTCCTGCCTCAGCCTCCCAAGTAGCTGGGACTACAGGCGCCCGCCAACTCGCCCGGCTAGTTTTTTGTATTTTTTAGTAGAGACGGGGTTTCGCCGTGTTAGCTAGGTTGGTCTCGATCTCCTGACCTCGCGATCCACCCGTCTCGGCCTCGGCGCGGTGGAGCTTTCCTATTTTGAAGGACAAAAGTATAACTTCTATTTCTTTATTTTATTTCCTCCATATCAGGGCCTTAGTAAAGGAATCAATGGACCGATAACTAAATTTGATAATTTGGAATAATTACAAAAGGGCAAGCTGGAACCCTGATAAAGTATCAGTTAGCACAGTAGTTTTCAAACTTAAATGTGCATCAGGCAGGTCTAATAAAACACAAACTTCTGGGCCCAATCCTAGAGTTTTCATTCAGCAGGTAAGTTTGAGTGGGCCCAAGTATTTGCAATTCTAACAAAATCTCAGATGATGCTGATGCTGTTAATCTGGAGACCACACTTTTGAGAACACAGTGAATTAGAATACTGATGTAAAGGAACTCACATCATTTTATTCCAATTCAAAGCAGATTTACCTTGGGAAGCTCCAGATGTTGCACATTTTAAATGAACTGAGGTCCACAGCTGCATCAGAAGTAGTAACAGTTGGCTCTGTCTGACAGAGGGAAAGAAATGACAAAAAAGGCAACTACGTGTTAGGAATTTTGATTTGTTTAAATATAAGGGCCACGTATTCAAAATTATTTTATACATTATACAAAATTATTTTAATACATTTATTTTAATACACTATTGCTATTTTAATACATTTATTTATTTTAATACATTTTGCTATTTTAACATTCCATGGAATTTATGAACATTATATTCTTTTCAAAATACTTATGAGGTGTAACTGGACAACAATCAGTTGAGAGCACAGATAGACCAAGTGGCTTGAAGGCTGCCTGGATTTACTGTATAACGAAAACTGATGGCAGCCCAGCTACCAAATGGTGAAACTCACTGACAGAGCACCAGCAGAAACACCATTCATTATTCTTTACTGCGTTATTTATCAAGTGAATTGAAAACTTTAATGTTTTACCTGAACGTTATTAAAATTCCTTAAGAGACATATTTAGTACAAGTAATATGATAACAAAATATATTACTTTATAACCTAGTTATCTTAAATAACCACATGGCATAGTTGAACGTTAGGAGCATCCAGAATGAGACAATGATTTGTACATCTGTCTTATATACACATAAGCTCTATTTTATATATTGATTTAGGAAAGAATGTTTCTCTTCCTACAGCTACCCCACTGATAATCACCAAGGTTCCTCTAATTTAAAGCTTTTCATTCTCTACTAACTCCTTTTATTCATCATACACATGTATCCAAAGCTTTCCTAAATCAAAACAAAACCACTCTCCCAATTCTCTATCACCCTCTAGCCACTGCCTCTCTCTCTCCTTGATTTCTTGTCCATCATTTGCCTCCTCAAAACCACTAAAAGTCTCCTAGTTACCAAACCCAAAGGACTCTCTCTACTCATCTTCTTGCTGGATTCTTGCTACATGGCAGCATGTAGAGCTGTGGAGTGTACCCTTGAAAGACACTCTCCTCTGCTGCTCTGCCACATGCCCTCCTGGTTCTTCATAGTCTCTGATCTCTTTGTTCACCTTCCTCCTTATTGTTGCTACCACATGATTGTGCCCTTGGCCTTCTTTCTCTCTAAATGCTCTCTCAAGCATCTCAGCTTCCATGGCTAAGAAACGCCAAATCTGCATCTACAGGAAATCATCTCTAAACTGGAGACCAAATGTCCCAATGTACACTTCTACCAGGCTATCCAACAGGCACTTCGTTCTTAACCCGCCACAAATAGAATGTACCGTATTTTGCAAATATCTTTCTGTATTTTCTATTTGGTAAAAGACAGCCACCCCTCATATCACTAAGTCAGACATCTGAAACCTTGTATATCCTATCTGTTTTATTCTCCAGTCCAAGGAGCAATATCTGGTATATGGCAGAGTACTCAGAAAATATTTGTTGGATAAACACATCTTCAACCATTCATTTTCCTCAATGAGTATATTTATTTGGGGATGAAGTATTACCAATTTGGGTCTTAAACATCTGATGTAACCATCCCCTCTTCTAGCTTTAGTTCAGGTCCTCGTTAACTGTTTCCTGAATTATTCCAATAATTATCTTACTTCCTCTAACTTCTCTCTCCTGCTATCTCTGATTTTCTCTACAGTACTGCCAGAGAAATTTTAACTATACATTTCTCATTCTTTGAGCTCCACACTGTCTCAAAGACAAGGCTGGCACATGTTAGCCTACCAGCGTATTCCATGATCTGACCCTTTCCCCTCTAACATTGACCCTTTCCCCACCAGCTCCCATTCCCTGCCCCTCATTGCTCAGTGATGCTCTATAATTTTGTTCCCTGCATTGGCCAGAGTATCCATGCCATTACTTACTCCATGCCCTCTGCTTGCAACATTTTACCCCCCAAATCTTCCAACATACACTTCACATGTAATCTTCCCTATAAAGTTTTATTCTCAATTTCTTTTCAGAGGCAGAACTGATAACTCTTTTCCTACTCTCACTATTCCCTAGGCAGACTACAAGTACTCTTCACATAAGTGGTATGCTTATTTCCATGAGCGTCTTCTTATACTAGGATTTACACTCCTTGAAGGCCAAGGCTATAACTTATCTACCTCTAAGATCCCTAAGTGTTAGGTAATTGTTTGATTGAATTAATAAGGTGCACATCAATCAAGTCTTCCCAGAGAAACAAACATAAGTTACATATACCTCCTTATTTTGAAGATTTTCTGAGGCAGAAGGCAAAGGTTCTACTGCATTTCCAGGACATACGGCCATCTGATTCACTGCATCTTTATTTCTGAAAGCAAAAAAACAACAACCTGTTATAACATAATGGTATTATTTTCATTCTCTTACTTCAAAAGTCAGAAGGTTATCAGAGAAAATGTTTAACCCCAAAACCTGGAACTATGACACTTACATATTTACAAATATTTTCTTTTCTTTCTTTTTTTTGAGACAGAATCTCTTTCTGTTGCCCAGGCTGGATTGCAATGGCACAATCTCAGCTCACTGCAACCTCCACCCCCCAGGTTCAAGTAAGTCTCCTGCCTCAGCCTCCCTAGTAGCTGGGACTACAGGCGCATGCCACCATGCCCGGCTAATTTTTTGTATTTTTTCTTTTTTTTAGTAGAGACAGGGTTTCACCATGTTAGCCAGGATGGTCTCGATCTCCTGACCTCATGATTCGCCCGCCTCAGCCTCCCAAAGTGCTGAGATTACAGGCATGAACCACCACTCCCGGCCACAAATGTTTTATTTTCATCCAAAAGAACTCCGAGTAGAAATGCTAACAAAAGTATTTGGTAAACTAGCAAAAGAAAAATGATCACCTGATAAAAATTATTTTCACTTTAGAAGGGGCACATTTAATGATTGATGAGGCATTCTGATGACTTCTTCCATATAAAATCTGACCATTGATCTGTGAGAAATAAATATCATTAGTTGGGTCTGAAATTTTAGTATCATAAATTTTTATCATCCTTCCTCATTAATGAAAAGCACATTTTTTCTTCCTTTAAAATATATTTTATATTAAATGTTATACATTTTCCTCCCCAGAACATGAACCTGACTTTTCATGGTGAATAAAAGAATAGCTCATGTTTAAAGCCAGCGTTAAAATAACGCACATGAAGTCTGACATCCATGGACTGCTGATAAAGAGGCACCACTGGGACCAACTGCAGGAGAGTAGACAGCAAATTTCCTGGCAGGCACTGGGCTCCCAGGATGCTCTGCACAAAATGAGGGTTCTGTGGAAAAACTTGTCACCTGCAAGACCATCCTGGGAAGTTCCTTACTGTCGTATTTCCCACTTAGTTTCAAAACTCAAGCCCTGGAAATAGGTCACTGGGAGAAGGCATGCTGGGTAGATTCAGGATTTAGGCAGCAAACTGTGCCTAAACAGTATAGTGCCTAATGCAAATGACTGGCTCAGTCATTTGGTCGTTTAATCACTGCCAACTGAGCCTTCCGTGTCTATAGGGAGAAACATACTCAGCATGGGAAGAGTATAAAGGCAGTATAAAATCATGTGGATCCCAGCCCAGGAGGGGCAAGGACAAACAACACAAGCAAATAAAATTCTAAACCCTATAAAGTATGGTCCACAAATTTATTTTGTTTGGCAAGCTGAGTTACTGCTTGTTATTTAGCCTTAACCTTGACCCCACCCCACCTCACCCTCATCACTTCTCCCATTAGTGATTCAAGTTCCAGAATGTCCGTCCAGTGGGTCAGCCTCTGGGGAATGACTGGTCACTTGGCTTTTCAAAAACTCCTAATAAAAATGCAGCACACAAAACAAATGCTTTTGAAGTGTGAGCTTTATTACTATCTTGGGGCAAAAATTGTTTCTGGTGCTACACAGTCATGACCTTTTAATGGATGTTAATGGGAACATGGACTCTACTTAGTAGAAATTTGGTTTAGAGCCAGATTTGCTGCAATGCATCTATTTTATTAAGCAAGCAATGGCTTTCTCAGTCGCTATAAGGTATAGGTGATTTTCTGGAAACTGACGGTTCCATTTACACTTATAAAACAAGAATAAATTCAAAGTTTTCCACAAAAACTTACCTCTAGAAGCTCATCTGCAATTTGTAATCGACCATCTTTTCCTGCAGCTCCATTTGGATCAATCCCCACTATGAAGACACTCATCCTGGATCGGTCTTTGTTCCCAGCAAGACTTAGGCCCAAACCACTATGACCTTTCTCCAGTTCAATCATATGCAGCTCACCTGTTAGGGTTCCATAACGCTCTCTGATATTTTCTACATACAACAACAACAACAAATACATATTTAAAGTTAATTTACAGTCAAATGCTTTACTGTGGAAAGCTATTTAGTTTTGTCTCAAAAGGGCAGTATTTTGTATCAAAATGTAATCTTTGTCAGTTAAAAGCTAAATAGACTAGTCACTTGGGCATCAGGACTGGTTTCCTAGAGGACCCAAACTTTGAGGAATTTCTTTGCATCTAGGGTGCAGAGAGCACAATGTCTGATTAATCAGTTCACCTTGGGGTGGTTATGCCAAAGAGAAGTAATTCATATTTACAAACTCTAAAAAGACTATGATTAAACCAGAAACTTGATCATTTGCAGAGGAGAACAGAACTGAGGCATCCAGAATATCTGTGTTCACTGAACAGTGGGAGCTTTTCTCCCATTGGAATATCAACATTATATATCACATCATNTTAATGATTGCCATTCTAACTGGTGTGAGATGGGATCTCAATGTGGTTTTGATTTGCTTTTGTGTGATGGCAAGTGATGATGAGCATTTTTTCATGTGTCTGTTGGCTGTATGAATGTCTTCTTTTGAGAAATGTCTGTTGATATCCTTTGCCCACTGTTTGATGGGGTTGTTTGTTTTTTTCTTGTAAGTTTGTTTGAGTTCTTTGTAGGTTCTGGATATCAGCCCTTTGTCAGATGAGTAGATTGCAACAATTTTCTCCCATTCTGTAGGTTGCCTGTTCACTCTGATGGTAGTTTCTTTTGCTGTGCAGAAGCTCTTTAGTTTAATTAGATCCCATTTGTCAATTTTGGCTTTTGTTGCCATTGCTTTTGGTGTTTTAGACATCAAGTCCTTGCCCATGCCTATGTCCTGAATTGTACTACCTAGGTTTTCTTCTAGGGTTTTTATGGTATTAGGTCTAACATTTAAGTCTCTAATCCATCTTGAATTAATTTTCGTATAAGGAGTAAGGAAAGGATCCAGTTTCCTCCTAAGGACGTTCATTTCCAAACAGATACATTCAAGTTCTTTGGGCATTTAGCAATGAGAGTGGACAGAAACCTGTGCTGCCTGTCAGAAGCCCTTCTTACATCCTGAGTGATCAGCTATAAATCACTTAATCCTATTGGTCCTCACTTTCTTCTTCTGTAAATGGGGCTGCCTATATTAAGGGTTATTGTTGGGATTGGATGAGCTAATGAGCAAGGTTCCTTCGTTCTGCAATATAAAAGCTGGTTTCTGCCTTTCGCCTCCTTTTTTATTTATTCAGCAGATGTCTATTATGTGTACTTCCCTTTCTAAATTAGATGCTATTGAGGAATGCAGGACCTTGGAGAACCTCAATGTATTGCCCACTGAAAGCTTCCATTTATATGTAGATTTCAAACAAATCTAAAGCTCAGGTAGCTAGAATGTATTTATTGATGAAAGCCAAAGTAAGTAAGGGGATACAAGAATCTTTTAAAAGTAGCTAGACAGAAGAGGCAATTAACCATGATTTTAATGATTTTAAGTGTGGGCTTTGGAGTCACTTAACTTCTCTGGGCAATAGGCAAGCCATTTGTTCCATGGTAAGCAGGTATATGCAAGCCAACCCCAAAGACTGAGGGAGCTGGGAGCCTGAAGAAAGAGGCTGACAAATCCAGTTTATCAGAAAGAAATGCTTAATAAGGACTTATGTACAGAAGCCATGTTGCTGGTGGCCACAAGACAGTGGATCCCAGCATCCACCCTCCAGAAAGTATTCTTTACCTAGCAAGGATAAAGACATGTAGCTGGTCACGTCTCGGAGTTTCTTGCAGAAACTTGTTACCAGTGGAGAGGTTAGGTAAACATCTTTTGAAGGATTATCTATGCTACAGGGCTCGCTACAGAACACCTTGGTATGCAGGAGTCAAACACTGGTCACCATGGCAGTTTCGCTTCAAGGTGGTGTCACTCTTGCCATACAACAGGCTATTTTCTATACCATTTAACTTCTCTGGGTCTCACTTTCCTCATGAGATGAGGAGAATCCCTTTACATTAGATATGCTATTGTAAAGATTAAATGAAAATTTATACAAAGTACTTACCACAGTGCGAGTTATTATAATTATTTTGTTAATACTTCTAACCATGAATTTCTGAGTTCCCGATAGAATATATCCTTGGAAACATCTCTTGAAGAAGCCATTGTTAAAATGACATTAAGTGACATATTGCACTAAGCCTGGCACTCCTAACCCCATTAGTACATGGCTCTGAGAATAAAACTCAATTAAGCAAAGAAGGGAGAAAGACACAGCTTCTAACACTCATGAATCAGCTTAAATCTTTTGTCATTTTACTATCCTACATTTTTTAAAATTATAGTTAGTTATTTGACATAATAATTCAATGGTAATGTAACATGTGTTCATTATGTTATTTACTTCTTAGCAACCCTGTGAGCTTGCTATTATTTTCTCCACTTTGAACTGTTCCCATAACTCCAAATAGTAGAGCTGGAATTGAGCTCTGGTCTTCTGCCTCCAAGTCCCATTTCCCATCCATTACCTATTTCAACTTGCTACTGGGCCCCATCTGTCTTTCTAAAATGCCTGTATGTTCCTTCTAGGAATCCTGTACTTCAGTCAAACTGATTTGAATCAAGAGCTCATGGAGAAGGTTTTGAGAATTTATCCCTCCTTGCCTTGGTTTATATCACTTGGTCTTTCTGACTTCTTTTAACTTATATAAATCCTACATACACTAAAGACCCAATTTAAATCTCACCTGTGTTTATTTTGAAATATTACTTCAATATTTTGGTTTATATAGTACTTACTATTAATGTCTTCATTTTGTTTGTCACTTAACCGTGTTTGACCCAAGAGCTTGTCTCCTGTGATGAAATTTGATGTGGGTATCTTTTCTGTACATCTAAAGCATACACATGTTGACAGAAGAAATTCTCACTTTTCTTTCCCATTACTTACTGTCATGGACATAGTTCAGACTGAGTAAGTATCTGGGAAGGAAGAATGAATGAACGGTTATGTGCTGTACATGCATAGGGGAAAGATCTTGAGATCAGGAGAGTCAGGAAGAGAATAATTTTGCATTGTCTAAAAGTGAGAGCTCTACTAACAGCTCAGTTCTAGTTCTGTTTTGACTCCTTAGAAACTCTCAAGTCAATTATCTTTTAAAATCTTTTCTATTTTTTAAAATGGAAAATAGAAGTATAAGCAGAGAGCTCCCATACATAGAATCTAAACCCACAGTAGCTGACTGAAAGGCAAATTCAGTTGATCAGAAAACAGTTTTGATTAAAGATTAATTTTAGCACAGTTTGTCCTAGGAGGTACCCATGCATCAAAGCAGGTAATAGCCGCCTATGACTGTCAAAGCTGTGCTTCATATCCATACAATTTTATGTGGAGAAAGCCTTGAAATAGGATTAAGAGTTTTCTTCTTTTGAATTTTAGAGAAGCTTCTACCTTCAAAATAATCCTCCAAATAATAATAATTTGTTGCGCTTAATTTGACTTTTCATTCTTGTTTATTACTCTTTTCTAGCTGCTGAATTATACAGCTCGTTGAAAATATATTTCCTTGAAGCCAGGCACAATGGCGCATGCCTGTAGTCCCAGCTATGTGGGAGGCTGAGGTGGGAATTCAAGACCAGCCTGGGAAACATAGCAAGACCCCATCTCTAAAAAACTTTTAAAATAATATTTTAAAACCAAAAAAAAACACGAAAATATATTTCCTTAATTTGTTTTCTATTTCCTGTATGGTAGTGTTTTAATAACTAGCCCCAAACAAAGTATCTCAGATCTCTTCTTGCTAAGGACTATATGCAATCTGGTAAAAGTAAGTTGGAAAGCTGAGCAGTTAAATAAAAAATTGCACACTTATATGTTGTTATCCTTTGTCATCCTGTTTTCTTTTCTTATTTATTTATTTATTTATTTTATTTTTTTGAGACTCAGTCTCACTCTGTTGCCTAGGCTGGAATGTAGTGGTATGATCTCGGCTCACTGCATCCTCCACCTCCCAGGTTCAAGCGCTTCTCCTGCCCCAGCCTCCCAAGTAGCTGGGATTACAGGTGTGCACCACCATGCCTGGCTAACTTTTGTACTTTAATTAGAGATGGGCTTTCACCATGTTAGCCAGGCTGGTCTTGAACTCCTGACCTCAGGTGATCCACCCGCCTCAGCCTCTCAAAGTGCTGGGATTACAGGTCTGAGCCACCACGCCCAGCCTCATCCTGCTTTTCTGATATCAATAAATTGTTTGTTGAGGTGTATATAGTTGTTTTGTAGTATTATAGTTGAGTTTGGGCATATTATGCATGCAGATTTGTTGCTTATTGTTTCTTTTAAGACTCCTCTTATTGCAAATAACAGAAAAAACGAACTAATTCTATTAGGTTTCATCAAGGAAGAGGATTTATGGACTCAGGTCAGCAACCTTCAAGGGTAGTTGGTTCTGTGACTGAATAGTGTCATCAAGTGCCTGTTTCTTTCCCTGTCTCTGTGATACTGTGCCATTCAGTGTCAGCTTTATCCCAAGACTTGTCTTTCTCATGGTTTTAGAATGGCTGCCAACCATAGTTGGGCCATGCGCTACTTCTTTTATATGTATCTTGGGGAAGGGAGAGAATGGCTATTCAAGCCTTCTGAGCAAAAGTTCCAAGGTCCATCCTAATTGAATCAGTTCAGATCATGTGTCTACTTTTGAGCCAGGGACTGTGACCATGGGACTGTAATTGTAGAATTGACTTCAGTTGTTCAAACCCCATTCTTGGAGCTCCTTAACTTTTGCTATGTAACAAATTACCACAAAACTTCACAACTTAAACAACAGGCATTTATGGTCTCACAGTTTCTATGGGTTAGGAATTTCAGAGCATTTTAGCTGGGGGATCTGCTGAGAATCTCTTGTGCAATTGCGGACACATTGCCAGCTAGGGCTACAGTCATCTCAAAATTTGACTGAGCTGGACATTGCTTCCAAAATGATTTACCCAAATGGCTGTTGGCAAGAAGCCTTATTTCTTCTAAATGGGGCTGCTTGAGTTTTCTTAGGACAATGGCGGCTGGCATCTTGCAGAGCAAGTTATCCAAGAGAGACAGCAAGGAGGAAGCCCCTTTGCCTTTTTTGACCTGACTGTGAAGTTATACACCATTACTTCTGCTTTATTCTCTTTGTTAGAATCAAGTCACTAAGTCTAGCCCCTGCTCTTAGGTTCCTTCTTGAAGGGAGAAGTATCAAAGAATTTCTGCGCATATTTTAATCTACAGCCTGAAACATGGTGAGGGAAGAAGGTGGGAGAGAGAATATGGAGGTTGGGGGAAGAGAGGGGTGGGTGGGAAGGCTAGATATTCTAATAAAAATCAATTTGTATAGAGGGGTAAGATGGGAAGCAGTATTAGGTAAACAATCAGCAAATACTCACTGTACCAATAAAGTACTTTCCTGACTGTTACGTGACAAGTATTATTATTCCATTTTGTAGACAAGAAAATCTAGATTTCGTAGGTAAGAAAATTGAGGATTAGAGATGTTAAGTGCCATATCCAAATTTCTATTGTTAGGTAGAAGGTAAAGTCAATTCTGCTCACTCTAAAGGTGCAGCTTACTCTGGCAGATACACATGACTGATTACCTGGAAAGAAAGAGGTAGCAGAGAGATGGTCAGTGACAGTTTCAAACTCATGAGGCATTAATAATCTACCTCAGAAGAGCCGCAGGTTGATAATCTTTAAAATGATGTTGAAACCTACCTTGGTGTCATAGCCATTACCATAAACATCTCTGATGGCACATTTAACTCATGTGTATATTTCAGAGAAACCATGTCAAGATTCCCTTTTCTCTTCTTTGCTTTTTGTAACTTTTCTCTGGAGAAAAAATTAGGTTGCTGGCTCTGGCCAGCATGAAAATGTTAAAAACTCGATTTTAAT
>NW_016804208.1:1976409-1983679 GCF_001698545.2 Rhinopithecus bieti | reverse complement strand
TTTTTTTTTGAGACGGAGTCTCGCTCTGTCGCCCAGGCTGGAGTGCAGTGGCCGGATCTCAGCTCACTGCAAGCTCCGCCTCCCGGGTTTACGCCATTCTCCTGCCTCAGCCTCCCAAGTAGCTGGGACTACAGGCGCCCGCCAACTCGCCCGGCTAGTTTTTTGTATTTTTTAGTAGAGACGGGGTTTCGCCGTGTTAGCTAGGTTGGTCTCGATCTCCTGACCTCGCGATCCACCCGTCTCGGCCTCGGCGCGGTGGAGCTTTCCTATTTTTGAAGGACAAAAGTATAACTTCTATTTCTTTATTTTTATTTCCTCCATATCAGGGCCTTAGTAAAGGAATCAATGGACCGATAACTAAATTTGATAATTTGGAATAATTACAAAAGGGCAAGCTGGAACCCTGATAAAGTATCAGTTAGCACAGTAGTTTTCAAACTTAAATGTGCATCAGGCAGGTCTAATAAAACACAAACTTCTGGGCCCAATCCTAGAGTTTTTCATTCAGCAGGTAAGTTTGAGTGGGCCCAAGTATTTGCAATTCTAACAAAATCTCAGATGATGCTGATGCTGTTAATCTGGAGACCACACTTTTGAGAACACAGTGAATTAGAATACTGATGTAAAGGAACTCACATCATTTTATTCCAATTCAAAGCAGATTTACCTTGGGAAGCTCCAGATGTTGCACATTTTTAAATGAACTGAGGTCCACAGCTGCATCAGAAGTAGTAACAGTTGGCTCTGTCTGACAGAGGGAAAGAAATGACAAAAAAGGCAACTACGTGTTAGGAATTTTGATTTGTTTAAATATAAGGGCCACGTATTCAAAATTATTTTATACATTATACAAAATTATTTTAATACATTTATTTTAATACACTATTGCTATTTTAATACATTTATTTATTTTAATACATTTTTGCTATTTTAACATTCCATGGAATTTATGAACATTATATTCTTTTCAAAATACTTATGAGGTGTAACTGGACAACAATCAGTTGAGAGCACAGATAGACCAAGTGGCTTGAAGGCTGCCTGGATTTACTGTATAACGAAAACTGATGGCAGCCCGGCTACCAAATGGTGAAACTCACTGACAGAGCACCAGCAGAAACACCATTCATTATTCTTTACTGCGTTATTTATCAAGTGAATTGAAAACTTTAATGTTTTACCTGAACGTTATTAAAAATTCCTTAAGAGACATATTTAGTACAAGTAATATGATAACAAAATATATTACTTTATAACCTAGTTATCTTAAATAACCACATGGCATAGTTGAACGTTAGGAGCATCCAGAATGAGACAATGATTTGTACATCTGTCTTATATACACATAAGCTCTATTTTTATATATTGATTTAGGAAAGAATGTTTCTCTTCCTACAGCTACCCCCACTGATAATCACCAAGGTTCCTCTAATTTAAAGCTTTTCATTCTCTACTAACTCCTTTTATTCATCATACACATGTATCCAAAGCTTTCCTAAATCAAAACAAAACCACTCTCCCAATTCTCTATCACCCTCTAGCCACTGCCTCTCTCTCTCCTTGATTTCTTGTCCATCATTTGCCTCCTCAAAAACCACTAAAAGTCTCCTAGTTACCAAACCCAAAGGACTCTCTCTACTCATCTTCTTGCTGGATTCTTGCTACATGGCAGCATGTAGAGCTGTGGAGTGTACCCTTGAAAGACACTCTCCTCTGCTGCTCTGCCACATGCCCTCCTGGTTCTTCATAGTCTCTGATCTCTTTGTTCACCTTCCTCCTTATTGTTGCTACCACATGATTGTGCCCTTGGCCTTCTTTCTCTCTAAATGCTCTCTCAAGCATCTCAGCTTCCATGGCTAAGAAACGCCAAATCTGCATCTACAGGAAATCATCTCTAAACTGGAGACCAAATGTCCCAATGTACACTTCTACCAGGCTATCCAACAGGCACTTCGTTCTTAACCCGCCACAAATAGAATGTACCGTATTTTTGCAAATATCTTTCTGTATTTTCTATTTGGTAAAAGACAGCCACCCCTCATATCACTAAGTCAGACATCTGAAACCTTGTATATCCTATCTGTTTTATTCTCCAGTCCAAGGAGCAATATCTGGTATATGGCAGAGTACTCAGAAAATATTTGTTGGATAAACACATCTTCAACCATTCATTTTTCCTCAATGAGTATATTTATTTGGGGATGAAGTATTACCAATTTGGGTCTTAAACATCTGATGTAACCATCCCCTCTTCTAGCTTTAGTTCAGGTCCTCGTTAACTGTTTCCTGAATTATTCCAATAATTATCTTACTTCCTCTAACTTCTCTCTCCTGCTATCTCTGATTTTTCTCTACAGTACTGCCAGAGAAATTTTTAACTATACATTTCTCATTCTTTGAGCTCCACACTGTCTCAAAGACAAGGCTGGCACATGTTAGCCTACCAGCGTATTCCATGATCTGACCCTTTCCCCTCTAACATTGACCCTTTCCCCACCAGCTCCCATTCCCTGCCCCTCATTGCTCAGTGATGCTCTATAATTTTGTTCCCTGCATTGGCCAGAGTATCCATGCCATTACTTACTCCATGCCCTCTGCTTGCAACATTTTTACCCCCCAAATCTTCCAACATACACTTCACATGTAATCTTCCCTATAAAGTTTTATTCTCAATTTCTTTTCAGAGGCAGAACTGATAACTCTTTTCCTACTCTCACTATTCCCTAGGCAGACTACAAGTACTCTTCACATAAGTGGTATGCTTATTTCCATGAGCGTCTTCTTATACTAGGATTTACACTCCTTGAAGGCCAAGGCTATAACTTATCTACCTCTAAGATCCCTAAGTGTTAGGTAATTGTTTGATTGAATTAATAAGGTGCACATCAATCAAGTCTTCCCAGAGAAACAAACATAAGTTACATATACCTCCTTATTTTGAAGATTTTCTGAGGCAGAAGGCAAAGGTTCTACTGCATTTCCAGGACATACGGCCATCTGATTCACTGCATCTTTATTTCTGAAAGCAAAAAAACAACAACCTGTTATAACATAATGGTATTATTTTCATTCTCTTACTTCAAAAGTCAGAAGGTTATCAGAGAAAAATGTTTAACCCCCAAAACCTGGAACTATGACACTTACATATTTACAAATATTTTCTTTTCTTTCTTTTTTTTGAGACAGAATCTCTTTCTGTTGCCCAGGCTGGATTGCAATGGCACAATCTCAGCTCACTGCAACCTCCACCCCCCAGGTTCAAGTAAGTCTCCTGCCTCAGCCTCCCTAGTAGCTGGGACTACAGGCGCATGCCACCATGCCCGGCTAATTTTTTGTATTTTTTCTTTTTTTTAGTAGAGACAGGGTTTCACCATGTTAGCCAGGATGGTCTCGATCTCCTGACCTCATGATTCGCCCGCCTCAGCCTCCCAAAGTGCTGAGATTACAGGCATGAACCACCACTCCCGGCCACAAATGTTTTATTTTCATCCAAAAGAACTCCGAGTAGAAATGCTAACAAAAAGTATTTGGTAAACTAGCAAAAGAAAAATGATCACCTGATAAAAATTATTTTCACTTTAGAAGGGGCACATTTAATGATTGATGAGGCATTCTGATGACTTCTTCCATATAAAATCTGACCATTGATCTGTGAGAAATAAATATCATTAGTTGGGTCTGAAATTTTAGTATCATAAATTTTATCATCCTTCCTCATTAATGAAAAGCACATTTTTTCTTCCTTTAAAATATATTTTATATTAAATGTTATACATTTTCCTCCCCAGAACATGAACCTGACTTTTCATGGTGAATAAAAGAATAGCTCATGTTTAAAGCCAGCGTTAAAATAACGCACATGAAGTCTGACATCCATGGACTGCTGATAAAGAGGCACCACTGGGACCAACTGCAGGAGAGTAGACAGCAAATTTCCTGGCAGGCACTGGGCTCCCAGGATGCTCTGCACAAAATGAGGGTTCTGTGGAAAACTTGTCACCTGCAAGACCATCCTGGGAAGTTCCTTACTGTCGTATTTCCCACTTAGTTTCAAAACTCAAGCCCTGGAAATAGGTCACTGGGAGAAGGCATGCTGGGTAGATTCAGGATTTAGGCAGCAAACTGTGCCTAAACAGTATAGTGCCTAATGCAAATGACTGGCTCAGTCATTTGGTCGTTTAATCACTGCCAACTGAGCCTTCCGTGTCTATAGGGAGAAACATACTCAGCATGGGAAGAGTATAAAGGCAGTATAAAATCATGTGGATCCCAGCCCAGGAGGGGCAAGGACAAACAACACAAGCAAATAAAATTCTAAACCCTATAAAGTATGGTCCACAAATTTATTTTGTTTGGCAAGCTGAGTTACTGCTTGTTATTTAGCCTTAACCTTGACCCCACCCCACCTCACCCTCATCACTTCTCCCATTAGTGATTCAAGTTCCAGAATGTCCGTCCAGTGGGTCAGCCTCTGGGGAATGACTGGTCACTTGGCTTTTCAAAACTCCTAATAAAATGCAGCACACAAAACAAATGCTTTTGAAGTGTGAGCTTTATTACTATCTTGGGGCAAAATTGTTTCTGGTGCTACACAGTCATGACCTTTTAATGGATGTTAATGGGAACATGGACTCTACTTAGTAGAAATTTGGTTTAGAGCCAGATTTGCTGCAATGCATCTATTTTATTAAGCAAGCAATGGCTTTCTCAGTCGCTATAAGGTATAGGTGATTTTCTGGAAACTGACGGTTCCATTTACACTTATAAAACAAGAATAAATTCAAAGTTTTCCACAAAACTTACCTCTAGAAGCTCATCTGCAATTTGTAATCGACCATCTTTTCCTGCAGCTCCATTTGGATCAATCCCCACTATGAAGACACTCATCCTGGATCGGTCTTTGTTCCCAGCAAGACTTAGGCCCAAACCACTATGACCTTTCTCCAGTTCAATCATATGCAGCTCACCTGTTAGGGTTCCATAACGCTCTCTGATATTTTCTACATACAACAACAACAACAAATACATATTTAAAGTTAATTTACAGTCAAATGCTTTACTGTGGAAAGCTATTTAGTTTTGTCTCAAAAGGGCAGTATTTTGTATCAAAATGTAATCTTTGTCAGTTAAAAGCTAAATAGACTAGTCACTTGGGCATCAGGACTGGTTTCCTAGAGGACCCAAACTTTGAGGAATTTCTTTGCATCTAGGGTGCAGAGAGCACAATGTCTGATTAATCAGTTCACCTTGGGGTGGTTATGCCAAAGAGAAGTAATTCATATTTACAAACTCTAAAAGACTATGATTAAACCAGAAACTTGATCATTTGCAGAGGAGAACAGAACTGAGGCATCCAGAATATCTGTGTTCACTGAACAGTGGGAGCTTTTCTGCCATTGGAATATCAACATTATATATCACATCATGTTGGGTAGTTTCTTGGTAGATATATGCAAAATGAAGGAAATGAGCTTCCTTTTTGCACAGAGCTATCAGGCCAGGACAACTTGATATATGTATCCCAGCTTTGGGACACATTTCCTAATTAGATGACACCATTTACATCTCCTACCCCACATCTTCAAGAGGGGATGGTTATTGTGCACCCTATACAATCTATGAGGGCTAAGGCCTCACGTAGGTGCTCCAGTGCACAGCCACAGATGAGCAACCAGCCAACAGCCAGCATTACTTGCCAACCACGTGAATGAACTGTCTTGGAAGTCCAGCCCCGTTGGGCCCAGTCACCCACTGCCCTTTGATAGATTAATAATAAATTATTGTTTTATGCCATTACATTTCGGGGTGGCTTCATAATAGAAAACCGAAACATTCCAGTTCACATTTTCCTCAAGAGTACATTCTGACCACATTGATTGTTAGCAATACGCTCTAGCGTCACTGAGAACAGACTGAGAAACCTACAAACTTTACCAGTCATCTTAGAAAACGTTACTATATGGCTAATGGGCTAATGTCATGCATTCTACATTGATTCCTAACTACATCAACCTCATAAACTATTTCCTGATTCCCACAATATAGCAGCACAACTTTTATGTTCTGTACTTCCTAAAAAGATGTACCGCAGCTTTCTTAAAGGAAATAATTCGATTTTAAAATAAAACTTTTAAAACAATGACATTGATAAGTTTGGGCTAAATTTTAAATATTTTCCTGTAAAATGGTATTTGCTTAGAAAACAGAGACTCCCTATTGGTCCTAATAACAGCTGCCTATGAAAGACTGCTGGGCACGAGGCGCTGTGCTTAGCACTCTTTTGGCACTGTCTAATTGACTGTTAGCAACCTGAGGGGAGAACTGCATTTTAAAAAGAGAGATAATCACTAGGCTAAAGCTTAGAGACAGTTAAACAGTTTAGTCAATACCTAAAGTTTTTATCTCCACAATTATACTACATCACCATTCTGGTATAGAAAATACACCAGAAGTTCAAGGTGTGATATCAACAACAGCCAGATTTTACATGAGGAATCTGAGGCCCAGTAAGGGGTGGTGACTTGTTCAAGACACAGAGTGGCATAGCTTCTGAGACAGTGCCCTGTCCTTATTAATTCTCATACAAAAGGCAGAGTGAGCTTTAACAGCACTTTTAAAGGAAAGGAAGAGTATGATTTCATGCCTCAGGAATGTATGCTGTATTCAAGCAAAACAAACACTATTTCTTTCCACACAGAACTGCAGTATATATCACAAAGCTGCAACATACTTATTTATCCAGGGCACAATCCTTGAGAAACTCAGAGCTATTTTAATACCTCTTATAATTAAATGCATCACAAAAAGACAACTTACTCCAGCTGTAACCAAACTCATCCTCTTTGTCCACATCTTGTGAGATTTTGCTTGCAGATGACTGTGTGTGATCACTACCCATTTCTGCAAAGGCTGAAGGAGGGGGTGGGGGCACACTGCACAATGGAGCCTTCTCTGGCTCTGACTCTGACTGACTGGGTGCCTGTGGGAACAAAAAGAATGCAGTAGGTTTGTGCAGTCTAAGGAAGAAAACTTCAAGAAGAAGAAATAAGATTATAATGTCAAAAACAAAGACTGGCTTTAAAATACCTAACAAATAATGGAAAACTCATATATGTATATAATATATATATATAAAATAACAAATAATGGAAAGCTCATATATATATAATATCTAACAAATAATGGAAGGCTCAGATTGTTAAATATTTTATATAATATATATTATATATATATAAAACACATATATATGAGCTTTCCATTATTTGTTTGA
>NW_016804208.1:1872259-1976098 GCF_001698545.2 Rhinopithecus bieti | reverse complement strand
CATTATTTGTTTGATATTTTAAAGCCAGACTTTGTTTTTGACATATTCTTATTTCCATATCTATTTATATATATAAATAGATAAGAAATATTAGATGGGATTCAGGCAAAGTTTAAATATATTAAACTAAGTAGTATCAGAGAATAATTCGCTAAGCTTTTATTTGCTATTTTAAGCCAATGAATTGATGAATTTGAAGGTTTAAATGACTTGGTAGAAAACTGAACTTTCCCTTCTAGAAAAAAATGTCATTCAAAAGTTATAACGTTTGGGTCTGGGTAAGATTTGAAGCATGTAGAAAAATCTGCCAAGAAACTGCAGGAAAAAAAAATTAACAAAGAAGTTGCCCTTCAAAGCTTATTAGTGAGACTAAACATAAGTAATTATTTATTGCTACCTGAATCCTCTCTCCACATGATTCTCTTAACAAATCCAGGACAGCAAGTATCACACATGCAGGCTTGTCTACCAGGGAGCCAGTTTCTTAGCACAGAGTACACACTCGGATCTGAGAGGCATGGTTTTAAGAACACCAGCTTTCCCTTGCCAAGGCAGATCACAAGATAAATGAGGAAACACAGAGGCTCCTTAATAGAAAGCCAAAGCGTGGCATACTGGCTGTCACTTAGGGTCATAGGTCCTATTTCAAAAAAAAAAAAAAAAGGACTTGGCATCATCAAGTTCTTATACTGCAAAATAATTCCAGTTTTGCCATTAAAACTCCAATTACTTTTGCACCAATCTAATACTATAGATGATCAAACAGAACGTTAAGAGTTTGAAAGGTCTTTAAGTCACTGAGTTCATTTTATTCATTTTGCAGATGAATAAACCTTTTGAACCTGAGACTATAAGAAGTGAAAGTTTTTGTTTCAAATCAAACAGTGGTACTAGACTTCTTTTTGCTTAACTCTTAATCCAGTACACTTTCCATTATATCATGATGTCTCCTCCAACTTGCATAAGTAAGACAGTACCTAACTCAAAGGTCAGGGACACCCAGCTAAAGTTCTAACCTTGTTACGAAGCTGTCCCTGATGCCTTGAACCTATGGTTTTCCTATATATCTTTATTTTACTTTTTTACTGCGTAAGAATTCCTCTGATATAATGTTTTATTATGTATGTTTATATCTAGAAAAACATTATGTTTTTTTTAAACTGACTTCTTACAAGGATACATTAAGTGATAAACATGCACATATTACTCAGCAATTATTTATTGGTGCCAAGAATTAGAATACCTAAAAATATATCTAACACTAGAACTATCTGAGACTGAATGTGACCTTTCTTTGTTGATTCAGAAAGCACTCAATTTTCTGGCAAACCAAAAAGCTGACTGATAGGGATTTAAGGGCATAAGTGTCAAATTACAGAATCTGCTATATTGAAATGTTCAGTCTATACGTCATTGGACAAACAGATGAAACTTACTAATGTAAATGGAACCCTTGTTATCTTCCCAAATGCTGTGCCATAAATGTCTCAAATTAATAATATACCAATAAAAGCAAACACACACACTTACACACACACACAAAACCCTTATTTGATCCAATCAAGTTTCATTATCATAGTAAAAGAGCAAGATATGCACTTTAGAATTTTCTGGCTAAAAAAATTTACTTCTCTGTAACAACAGAAAATGTTATCAAGCATTGATTAAGTCCATTCCATTTTTAAAAAGTAGAACAAAATCTAATTTAAACTTCCCATAATTTTAACAAATCTAAAGATGACATTTTATAGATCTTGCTGAATAATTTTTCTGAGCTGTTATTTTAAGAACAAACAAACAAAACCTGCTTATCTGAAAAACTGTCTGGGATCTCAGGCACAACATTTTCATACTGTGAGTAAACCAAAACCTACCTGACTAATAAAACCAATATAAGCCTCTATTTACTTGAGGGGCAATCAGGTGTTACATTTTCATATACCTGACACCCTCATTCTCATCAGGATCATGTATCTGCCTTGTTAGTGACACTTTTTAAAAGGTATTCATGAAAATATAGCTCTTTAACAAAGATTGCTTAGCCTTCATTGTCAAAAATGCAACGTATACTTGAAATCACTCCATGCCGTGTATGTACACATCAAGTACAGCACACACATAAAGCACACTGTAACACACCCACATATGAAAATTCCACACTGACACAAACCTTAAAGGGTATGGGAGCAAAAGGGTTAGTTGGGGAACAATAGAAGATAATTCTACTTGAATTCTGTAATTCCTATAGCAATAGAAAACATATTGCTTCAGATATAGCATCTTTGGTTACCCATATCAATAACATGGTATTTATTACAATAACATGGAAATCTGACAAATATTCATAAAGTGTTTCCTGAAAAAAAAAATTGTTGACTGCTTTCTTTCTTTTCATGATCAAATTATGGTATATAAATTCTTGTAAATTTTTGTTTCAATTTTGGTTTTATAATTTCATCAGAAAATGAGAAGATCCAAGTACAGATTTACGAGCATTGAAACAGTTACGTTTCCTGATTCAGGCAATTACATGGGCATGCTTCATGAATATTCAACAGACTCCTGCATGTACACATACACAATTATTTGTGCAGTGATTAACTCATGGAAGAGCTTTTATGATCACCTTGTAGAAGTCTGAAAAGGATTCAAATCAACACATGGTTTTAAAAAAACTATGTGTGAACGTATCATACATTTGGCAACTAACAAAAATTTAAATATCAGAAATTTTAAATCACACCAAAATGAAAGAAAAGCATTGGACTCATGATTCTCCCTTACTCTTCAGAAGGGCCATTTAATTTCAGCAATAAAAATAAATATTCTCTGGCAGGAAAATGTGCTTAAGAAAGGATTTGCATGCCCACTCCAAACAGCTTTGAGAGTTTTTTTTTTTCCTGCCCAAATGTAGTAAATAGTGAACTGGGACAAAGACACAGCAGTAACAAAGAACAAAACATTTGCAAAAGGCAACCAACAGCAAGACAATGGGCATTATCCAACCTTGTCGGCGTTGATTTGTAGAGAGTCAGCAAATGGGTTAGTGCTGCTGAAGTTGTACTTAGGGTAAAGGTTGTGCGGCAAGGAAGGCAAAGGGGATTTCTAAAAGGAAACATAAGAGGCGCTGAACGCAAAGGAAATGTATTGAAAACAACTCAGTTTTAAAAGCAAAGCACATACTGATTTAAAGAAATGCTTGTGTGAAACTAGATCCTATCAGATCCAGTCATTAATAGCAACATCTTAAAATAGTCTGGAACTAAAGATTTGTTTCTGATGACCTAAATCTATACCTGAGTCTAAATCAGGTCACAAACCACACAGGAGACTAGTTGTCAAACTGATCCCAAATTTCTTTTATTTTTGCTCAATGACTTCAGTATTACTAACAGAAGCACATATATTTTGCCCATCTTATATATTAATACATGTTTCATGAATATCAGTAAACATGTTCAAAATTAAAACCATACAAGTTTTTTATTTACATCTAAAAGCTAATTATGTTTTTTTTTAAAAAATAATCTGTCTAGAATGCAAATTATAATTTGGTCTGCTAGTTAATTGGTAACCTTCATTATTCTTTTATTTTGTCTCCCAGTAAGGAAAGTTTCATATTTTGACTTGATATTGACAGTGCTTTAGAGCAGTTGTATTTTTTAACTTAAAAAATCAATAATTTATTAAAAAATGAACTCCTGTACAGTGGTGTTCTCTATTTCTGCCCAGTTTTTGTGGAGGTAGGAACATGGAGATTCATGTTATAAATAAATTTCCTATAAAATTGCCCATATTATTGGAGAATTTATGAGGCTTTCGACAATATTTGAAGTCCTGCCTTACAGTGTTTCTCAGAGGTTTTGTGGCTTGCCAGTAATAAGCCCTGAGCCAGACTGTTAGAGTTGAAAATACATATTAAAGCCAGGATGACTGCCAGATAGAATTTAGCATTTTCATAGTTAAAAAAAAAAAAAAGTAATTTCCTTAGCACAATAAATTCTTCTCCTTCTTTTCACACCCGCTATCTTTTTCTTTTATTGACTATATCTTTCAGGGGAAATTGCAGACATTTAAAATTCATTTTGGCTCCAATTAAATGTTTGTGTTACTTCTCTCTATAAAAAAGCCCCACTGGCAGGCGTCAAGTATAGGGAGAGGTTGTCATGTGACACCACCCTGTATGGGAGAACACTCTGGAAAGACTCTATCCTCAGTATGCCTGCACTAAAGCTTATGCCACATTACCCTTTCAATCTGCTCTTCTTGCAATGTTTTTCCTACAGAGGGAAGACAGGAAAAGAAATGGGCACAATGACATTTCTGCTCATCTCAACTTTCTCTCTGCTTTTCAGTTTAAAATGTCAACTCCTGCTTTACAAAAGAGAAGATCACAAATACCAAGACACATGACCATTTATTAAGGTGGAAGAAATGACTAGGCAGAGGTGACAAATACATCCTAGGCAAAGTAATTCAATGCTATGGAAGGTGGAGATTATTTCTAATCTCCCTACATGGGATTTTTAGGTTTTCAATGTACTATACAATTCTGTAGAACACTAGAAAACAAAACTAGCAACAAACGGAATATTTAAAGAAAGCTCTAGTTTATAATTTTTTATTACTTCTGTTTTCTTTTCAATTTGCAGATCTTAGAGGATTAGAATTTGGCCCTGATAGCAAAGTGTAAAACTATAGCATAGGCACAGCAGATACAATGGTAGATTACTCTATTATTAGGAAAAGATTTTTGGAAACAAACTATTTCTTATTAAAAAATCAATGATGATACTTCTGTTTATAGTCTCAAGGGCTGAGAAAAGCGGAAATATTAACAACGAAGCAGCACAGGGAAGACAAAAACATTCTCTAGTCCATATTAAATAGGGCCCGCCTTTCAGTGAGAAATTGCGGTCAGACTGAATTCTGTGAAGGGTCATACAGGTGAAATAATCAGGGCTACTTCTAGAAGTTTCTGATTCGTGAAGACCCTAAGGGCCAAAGCAACTGATTGGCTTTTCACCTTACATTTAAGATTTCCTAGGAGCTTTATCGTACAATTACAGATAAAACAATTATCAGTAAGAGACTTTTAAGTATATGCATTTGTGAGTGTCCCTTTTAGATTACTGGAGACCTAATTATTTCCATAAGGAAGTAAATCATTGAAACAAAATATATCTTGTTTTAAATGCAAAATTAATTTTAATTTTCTAAAGCAAAATAAGTATGACTTGACTAAATATGTCATTCATAACAAGATTTATCCTGGAACAACTGCTATAAAATCAGGTATCATTATACCTCAGAGAGCAAAATAAGTGTATTTTCCAGGTGTATGAGACAAGGTCTTCCCAGCTCATTGGAAAATGTGCCTGACACTGAAAGGAATATTTGTAATTTTAAGTTTTTAAAGCAATATTGAGAATCACTATTCAGCAATTTATAGTATTGTCCCAAATGACATAAAAATTGTAAATTATAAATGAAACAAAAAAAAGGACTAAAACCCACCCACAAAAAATAGCTTTAACTTCAACACCCATTTAACATTATTATGCTGTGTCTATGTTTAACACACAAATGGAAACAAATGTAAAAGGATTTATAGTTATTTAAACAAATAGAATAGTTCTGTAAAGAATGCAGCATGACGCAGCCCTACCATTTGGCAAATTTTCTTTCTGAATGGATAATTATTACCTAACAATAAACAACTGAATGACTAAAAATTGCAGATGTTGAAGTGCTTACATTAAAAACTACTAGATTCACTCTTTACAGTAAACCCAGATCAGAGTTACACCTGTCTTCACAACAGAAGGAAGGGCCAGTAAAATAAATCTGGTCACTTTACAGTCCATGCATAGAATATTGGTAAGTTACTTTGACAGAGCTCATCTAAAGAGCTGTTGGTTATTTTCATCATTTGAACCTTAATATCTTAAATTCTTAATTTCAGAAGTTAAACTGAGCCCTAATATCTTAAATTCTTAACTTTACAAGTTAAATTAAATGTATTTTGCAGATAAAATTACATATTTTAAGTTTTAGATGATGCCTTCAACTTCCTTCACATATGTTGATATTTTTATTTTAAAGACAACCAACCCTAAAAGCTAGTAAGCAGGTAATTCAAAGAGAATCACTATGATGGAGGTTGTTAACTTAAACCCAAAAAAGGAGCCTGTAAGTGCTTCAGGACATCTAGGAAATGGTATGCAATTTTTGAATGGATGTGTATGTTTCCAAAGAACTTTCAAAGGGGTATGTGAATCCAATATGCTTAATAACTGCTGCATGTGAATTTTTTTTTTTCATGAGGCACAAAGAAGGAGTCAAAAAATAGTTTTAAACTCTTGGCATAATTTTCATCTTCAGCATCAAGTCATATCAAATCCAAAGCCTTGCTCTGTATTTTTGTTAACAACAATCATTAAATGTAACTTACATTTTCTAAAATGTTTTTGAAAGCTATTTTACCTATAGTGACTGATGGCAAAATGGGTTGGTAGGTTTCTGTCCACCAATAGCTATACAGTGATGAAAAGCTACACAGTGATTGTGGCTAGAGTACAGCAATTATGAAATCACTTGTAAACAAACCAAATCTACCCTGTGCAAATTTAACGTTTCAGTGGGATACACAAATACATGAAAGATCATTCACAGATGATTATGGGATTGCATAAGCAGGAGATTCTGTCTAGAGAATAAATTTCAAGAAAATGTCATTTATTTGGCTTCTAAGGGGCTCCACTAGAGATCACAGATGATTAATCTGAATTACGATGCCACAATTCTTTTAATAATTTGTGTATTTTGTGATTAAAATGAATACTAATAATTAACCATCTAGATACCTAGAGATACTGATAAATCCTACTTCTGTGTATATTCAACAGACCTCAAAAGTCTTTATTAAACATGGTGGAAGGGATTTACAGGATAACTCAATTTCTGAGAAAGCAAAACAAACTTTTAACAAGTCTTCTGAGATTTGAAAAATCACTATCTTTGCTCATCCAGACAACTTGGCCCTTGATACATTAGATTCCAAGTTGAACACTGTTTGGATATGCCTACCTTGCCCTTTGTGTTCGCTTACCCTTGGTCTGTTTATAATGCTCTGTACCATAAAGACTACAGGGTTGCCTGCTTTCCGAATGGCTTCCACAGCTTGTTCATGGCTTGCATCTCTGAGGTCCATTCCATCCACCTGCAATGGAAGGCCTCAGCTTAACATTTCAAGAATCTATAGAACAACAAAAAAATGTGTGGATATGGAGTTTTAGGGGTACTTGGTTAGACTAGAAAATCTGTTTTAATATCAAAACTAATTGAGACTACATGTGAAGCTGCAGAACTTCCTGTCTGTCCAGTAGACTTGTGGTCCCTTGCTTTGGACACATATCTCTGTCTCCAATAATTAGTTCAAGTCATAATTAGTTGAAATGAAGGCTCTGCTTCTTCATTCCTTACATTGCTCAGCTGCTCTTTCAAATTAAAAAATCAGTATCATTAAAGAAATAATATGAGGGAACTATCTAGCAGCACTGTCTTCATCATGAAAGTCACCGTACTAATTTTCTTCTAATATATTATAGGGTGGTTTGGGAAGTAAGGGGAGATGCCTTGTGTAATTCTCTCTGTACAGGGAAACTTGAAGTTCAAAACAAAATTCTGATATCCAGAAAAATCAGATAATGGTAAGGTTAGTTTTGCAAAAGAGTCCTCACAGTAGATATGACAGGAGCTGGAAGCTAAGAAATTGTGTTTGTTAGTAATTCTTACATAGTTTGACAATGAAAGCTATTTTGTAAATTTTGTTGATCATGGCTTGCCTGAGTAATGATCAACTCAGCTTACACACTTTATGAATAAGAAGGAAAATAGTTTAAAAGGCCAAATGCTAATCCTGTCAGAAAACTATAGGATGTTAGTGTCATTTTATCATTTCCAATTACCATGTTATGATATACACAATATTACTAGAGGAGTAAACCCACAGTGGACACAATTCTAGAAAAGAACATTATTAGATCTTTGCACAGAACATTACCACCTTTAAAAGAATTATATAGATTTAGATAAAAACCTCCCTCAGGTTGATATTTAGATGACAACATTTTTTCAGTGCATATTAAAATAGCTTCTAACTTTTTTGTAGAACAAAAGTCAGTATTCACGTCTACCATATGTCTACTATATATTCCATTCGTGGAAAAATTTAACAGGATGTTAATTATCTTTGCTCAAGTCCAAAGCATTCCATTCTCAGAATGGAATGATTTGCAGATCTGCACTCACCTAGTCTACATACATTTTGAGAAACTCTTAGTAGAGACATGCTTTAGAATCCTTGGGATTACAGAGGACTGAGGCTTCCTACATACTAGAAAAGCCCTTGCAATATGGCACAAATCATTGCTAAATTGCATACAGTATTTTAAAACGCATCAAAAGCTCTTTCTTTTCCATTTTATAAGGGGAGTTTTAACTTTTTAAATATATGTAAACACATTGAGGCAAATTAAATGACTTTTTCTGTCCTATAAAAAAAAATCTCTTTTTCTATTTAGGTCAAAGGTATTTCATAGTGAGGTATGTGTAAAATAAACTTCTTAGTGATAATCCAAAATGTGAAATTTTAGGTAGTGTCCTACATAAAGGAGTTCGTTAAAATGGGTCTAAGATATCATCTAATGAAAGAATGCAGGAGAGAGAAAAAGCCTATCATTCTTCCTTATAAATGGTCATCAAAAAAAGGACTTAGTCCCTGTTTTCTCTCAGGTCCCAATCTTCTTCCATCTAAGGCTCTCAAAGACAGTCAGTCAACGAATGAATCAATCAATCAATCATCGAAATGTTCATTTTAAAGTCATGGTTGATATGTTATAATCTTCTTCTGAACAATTAAAGTATTCCAATGTGTAAGTTACATGGGTTTAGAAAATGAGAGTCACTTTTATAAAGTAAATATAATGGTCATTACAGTGTTAATAAAATTATCTTTATTTAGAAGTTGTCTCTTTTATTCTACTCTGTAAATCCTGAAAGAAAATCTGGGTCAGGCACTCCTTTCTCTATCCTTCTAAATAAAATTATGCTTATCCCGATCAAATAATTTATCACACTGTTCTGAAGTGACTTGATTACTTGTCAAGTCTGTCCCACTTGGCAGGCAGGCACAGTGCCTTGTTTACTGTGGGATGCCCAGAGCCTGTTATAGCACCTGGAATGCAACAGCTGTTCCAGGAATATTTGTTGAGTAAATGAGTGAGTGACTTATGAGAGAAGAGTCTATTTAAAATATTGAACTTTGCTTTGAATTAAGAGATTACACACAACTTGACATGCTTCTAACACGTAACAAAATACACATATATGTGCACACACATGCACACAGGCACACACACAGAGTCTTCATTGATGAATACAGCACTGAAAAGGAGATCCTGGCTTTGACTGAGAAAGATTCACATGAAAGGTAACTGAGGTCTCAGCATTAAATATTTTACTAAAAAAGACTCCCTTGGGGAAAAAAAAAAAACACTCATCCAACAAAGTTTATCTGCAATGAAATGATAATAATAAAGTATTTCTTGAAATACAACCTCATTAATACCTTAATTATATCTACATTTTGTGTGTGTACATATACATACATTGTATGTCTATATAATCTTAATTCAAATTTTTTCCCTGAGAATTGTGCTTTGTTCTTTCAAACAGAACATAATTATTTTACCTTGGAGCCAATTTTTTTAAATGGTTGGCTTTATCTCCAAACATCAGTCTCTATATCAAAACATATAATCTGTCATTATATACATAAGAGAAAATTATGTATGAAAATAAACAAAAAGAAATAATTTAACCACACACATATTTTACTCGAATGCTGGGTTGAATAACTAGTATGAAGATGACAATTCCCTTGGTACAAAGGATGGAGCAGGTGAAAAATTTTCGCACAGAAAGCTTGCTGGAGGGTACCTCTACAATTCTATCTCCAGGTTTCAAGGTTCCATTTTTGCCAGCTGGACTATCTTCCAGAACATGTTTGATGAAAATGCCCCTCATCACTTCTCCGTTGCTTAGACGACTCCCCATCCCTCGTCCACCAACAATGCTGATGCCTAAGGATTTGCTTGGTTCTCTCCAGAGTTCCACCCTAAAAAATAAATAAAATTTTCAACTTTTAGGAAAAATCATAAGGGTAAAGCTTCATGATACTGGATTTGGCAATGGTTTCTTATATATAAAACCAAAGGCACAGAGAACAAAAGAAAAAATAGATAAAATGTACTTTATCAAAATTAAAAACTTTTGTTCATCAACGATACTCTTAACAGAAAGGAAAAAAGTATTTGCTAATCACATATCTGATAAGGGATTCATATGCTGAATACAAAGGGAATTTCTAAAACTCAACAACAACAACAAAAAACAAGTGGTATAAAACACGGGCAGGTGTCTTGAATATATATATATGACCAATAAGCACATGAAAAGATGTTTAACATCACTAAATATTACGGAAATACAAATAAAAAGCACAATAAGATACCATCTCACATCCAACAGGATGGCTACTACCTACTAAAAAAAATCACACACACACAGAAATTAATAAAGATGCAGAGCATTTGGAACCCTTGTGTACTGTTGGTAGAAATGTAAAATGGTGCAGCTGTTACGGAAAATAGTATATAGTTTCCTCAAAAAATTAAAAATAGAATTATCATATGATTCAGCAATTCCACTTGTGGGTATTATAACCAAAGAATTTAAAGCAGGATCTCAAAGAAATACTTATACACCCATGTTCACAATAGCCAAGAGGTAGAAGCAAACCAATTATCTATCAAGAAATGAGTAGATAAAATACTATATACATTCAATGAAATATTATTCAGCCTTAAAAAAGAAGGAAATTCTGAAACATACCATAATATGAATAAACCTTGAAGACATTACGCTAAGTGAAGTAAGTCATCTAAGTAAAATAAAGGACAAATGTCATTTAATTTCACTCTTATGAGGTACCTAAAGGTACCCAATTCATAGAGGCAAAAAGTAGAAAGGTGGTTGCCTGGGATGGGAAGAGAGAAGAAAGGGGAGTTATTGCTTAATGGGTATAGAATTACAGTTTTGCAAGATGAAAAAAGTTCTGTAGATAGACAGTGGTGGTGATTGCAGAGCAATGTGAATGTACTTAATGCCACTGAACTGTACACTTAAAAATGGTTAAGACGGCTTAAAACAATAATAAAAATATTTTAACAAAATGAAGTAAAATGTCATATATGTTAATTTTTACAAATATTACTTTGCTCAATTTATTAAGGTTTTACTAGTAGTAAAACAAGATAGTTTACCTTCTCAATTATGTGTCTTGTAGAATCTAATAATATGTTAATGTATTTCTGAAAATAATTTGTTATAAGTAAAACTGGACTCATACTCCAGGCTGTAGCACATACCAGCGTAAAAGGATGATTATTACATATATTAAACAATAAAAAAATTCAGCTACTGCTAAACAGATAGTAGCTTCTAAGCTTAGCAACCAAATCAAGGGAAAGAACACTCCTGCACACACTATGTCAGGAAGTCATCTCTGTAGAAGAAGTCATTCTTGCCAAGGCAGACCTGGTCACTAATAGTCACGACATGAAGAACAGTGACTGACAAAATCCTACAGGATATGATTCTCTCACTATCTCCCCAACCTCCCCTGCTGATACGATTTGGCTGTGTCCTCACCCAGATCTCAATTTAAATTGTAGCTCCCACAATTTCCACATATTGTTGGTGGGATCCGGTGGGAGATAATTGAATCATGGGGGCAGGTCTTTCCTGTACTGTTCTCATGATAGTGAATAAGTCTCACAAGACCTGATGGTTTCATAAGGGGGAGTTTCCCTGCACAAGCTCTCTTCTCTTGTCTGCCACCATGTGAGATGTGCTTTTCACCTTCCACCACGATTATAAGGCCTCCCAAGCCACGTGGAACTGTGAGTCCATTAAACCTCTTTCTTTTGTAAATTCCCCAGTCTCGGGTATGTCTTTATCAGCAGCATGAAAACGGACTTAATACACCTGCCATGGGCTCTGTACTTTTCTCTCTCCACTCTAGCAGCCACATCATCTCCTTACTATTCCTTAAGTTCATCTGGCATACTCCCCTCTTGGGGCCTTGACGCTTGCTAATTCCTCTGCCTTGAATACATTTTCCATACCCACAAAATAAAGACGTGAACTCATATGTAATAACCGCAAATAGCTATAAAAGCTATGAGTATATTTAAAGCACATGCATCTTGTGAAAAGGCAGGATGTAAGAAAGAGTAAGGTGATTTGCAGTGAGGTCTTTGGCCAAGATGAGTCAGAGCTCAGGTTGTTGGAGGAAAATAGACCAAACAGAACTTTAAGGAGATGATGAGGCCCTGCAATCTGCTCCATGCTGCACAAAGGAAGACAATGTTGGACATTAAGTAGGATAAGATAGCACTGTCAAACATGTCTTCAACACTGACATTTAAGGAGCTCCTAGAGAAGAGGAAAGGTTGAAGTAAGGACTCCTGCAAAATGATTGAGGTAAGAAGAGGCTGGGGATGAAAGAGTACCACAGAGAGGAGAGGACAGGAACCAGGTGAAATGAAAGCAGATGCTGAGGCACATCTTCCTTTGGCCAGTAACTTTTTTTTTTTTTTTTTTGACTGCAAATCTATAACTCTAGAAACTCTACCTGTTTAGGTTGAAAGGACCTTACCATGATCCTTGATCTTATAAAATCTTTGTTAATAAACTAGTTAAAATCCTATTCATTGTTTTCTCTTACTCCAGAAATTCTGTGACAGAAAAGAACCAACATCTACCATCCTTCCCTGTTTTGTTTGTTTGTTTTTGTTTTTGTTTTGAGACAGGGTCTCATTCTACAGCCTAGGCTTGAGTGCAGTGGCATAATCATAGTTCACTGCAGCCTTGACTTCCAACCTCAACGTCCTGGGCTCAGGAACTCCTAAGCTCAAGTAATCTTCCCATCTCAGCCTCCCTAGGTGCTGAGATTACAGGCATGAGCCACCACAACTGTCCCTTCCCTGTTTTCTTGAAGCTGTTCCTAAGGCAAAATGGCAAAGGAGTTAGTAAGTTTAGCCATTGCACATATAGTACCTTTTACATATAGTAAGTTCAGCCACAAGTGTACATATTTAACAATCCAGAATACATAGGCAGGACTCCTTAACTCTTTTCTTAAAAATAAAAAATAAAAAAAAAAAGAAGGAAGGAAAGAAAATGTCTCCAAGGGCTCTTAGTATTTGGTGCAAATTAGAAAGTGATTCTTACGACTTCTTGAGTAATACAAAAAAACATAAGTAACAGCAAATGTTTATTAAGGGTTTTACCATGTCTTCAGTATTATTCTCTAAGTAAGCTACATATACTTTCATTTAATTTTCATATCATACCTATAAGGTAGACATTCTTACTGGCCCCATTTCACAAAGAGAAGAGACACAGAGAGGTTAAGGAACCTTTGGATAATAGCACCTTAGGTCTCATAGGGTTTGGCACAGAGAGCAAAATACCCTCCCTGGAAGTAAAGGTTGTAAATCCTTAAAACAATGAAGACGATAATCAAAGACAGAACTGCCAAAATGACACAGCAGTGAGAAACCAAACTCATTATTCACTGAACAGAGAATAGAAACACAGTGAAAGAAAAAGGAGGCCTAGAAAAGAAACAACTACAGAATATGTTTGCTTCAGAGATCATTATGTAGGGAAAAAAAAATGGCAGCCTATTTGAGATTTACACATAGGTTTAAAAATAATGAAATTCAGGAAGACACAGGTTAAACACAGCTCTGAGGCCAGATTGCCTGAGATGTAAACTGAGACTCTGGGTGCCACTCCTGCTCTTTTGCTACTTAATGATTATGTGACACGGGGTATTTACTTAGTCTCTGTCTTACTTTTCTCAGCTGTGAAATACAGCCAACAAGAATCTCTGAACAGAGTTTCTGTGAGGATTAATTAATACATGTAGAGTCCAAAACCAAAGCTTTGGCACATAATAAGCAACCAATAAATCTTTTATTACTCGTTATGATGGTAGTGGTGGTGGTGGTGGTGGTGGTGGTGATGAAGGTGATGATTACTGCAGTAATGAAAGCAAGATATGAAACTGAAACTCAATCCATATAACAAATGACCAAATGTTCACCCTACCTGATCAATCCTGTTATACCTACTACACCTTGTTTATTTAGAAAAGGAGCCAAGGAGCCATTTTCCACCCATTAGATTGATAAAAAAACTTTTCAAAAAATGATATGATGTGGTAACAAGAATGTGGGGAAAAGGGAACACTCATATACTGGAAATAGAAATAAAAATTGGTATAGCGACCAGGTGCGGTGGCTCATGCCTGTAATCCCAGCACGTTGGAAGGCTGAGGTGGGTGGATCACAGGTCAAGAAATCAAGATCATCCTGGCCAACATGGTGAAACCCCATCTCTACTAAAAATACAAAAAATTAGCTGGACGTGGTGGTGTGCACCTGCAGTTCCACCTACTCGGGAGGCTGAGGCGGAAGAATCGCTTGAACCCGGGAGGAGGAGGTTGCAGTGAGTCAAGATCATGCCACTGCACTCCAGCCTGGCAACAGAGCAAGACTCCGTCTCAAAAAAAAAAAAAAAAAAAAAAAAAAAAAAAAAAAAAAAAAAATTGGTATAGCAACCTTAAAAAACAATTTGACAACTGAAAGTAAAAAATGCATATAAACTTATAGGACAGCAATTCCAATTCCACTTCTGGATATATTCCATAGATAAATTTTCATGTGTAAGTATAAAGAAATAAACATATTTGCTGCACAGAATTATTATAATAGCAAATAACTATTAACTAATATGAATCTGACAATAAATAAACTATGGTATATTCATATATTGAAATGTAACACAACAACTAAATTGAATGAATTAGATCTTTAAGTATCAAGCTTGACAGATTTACAAAACGTAAGAGTTGAGAGAAAAATTAAGCAAAATGGAAAATACATGTAGTAGTATAATATCAATTGTATAAAATGAAAATCACATGCAAAATAAAATATAACCTATTTTATAATATTAAAATTTGTATTTTGCTAAAAAGAATTCTCTAGTTTCAAACAAATTAAATTTTTGTTGATTTCATGAATGACTGTCCCATTACGTTTCCAATGCTATGAAGCATGTTAACAACACTAACTCCTAGTTTATTAAAAGCTCTGGTTATTCCATTAAGCTTTCTTCTCATGCTCTATGAACTTCCCCTAGAAGTAGCTTAGTGCATCTAGGGGAAGCACTATATTAGTAAGTACAGAGTACCTTTTTAGAAGGATTTATGGAAACTTTGGACATATTCTTCATGTAAGGTTGTTAGCACCTTTAGAGCTATCTTAGGATTGCATGAAGGTTAAAAGCATAAAAATTTTCCAGTCCAGAAGTTATGTTCTTCTTTCTCATAAGAAAATTTCACGATTCCTGTGTCAAAGGCTTTCTCTTTGTTTAGGTACCAGTGACAAATATTTTGTCAATATAGACAAAGCCAACCACTGACTCACTATGTGCCAGGCACTCTGCTGAGGATTTTAGATGACACTGAATTTTCCCCCAAATACGAAAGATTCTATTATTAACCTCATTTTACAGATAAAGTAGCAGAGACCTAGCAGAAATTAAGAAACTTGTCTTAGAAAGTATCAGAGCCAAAGTTCTAACATGGCTCTTACTGACACCAACCATTTTGCATGTTGCCTTCTGTATTAATCCATGTTCACGCTACTGATAAAGAAATACCCGAGACTGGGCAATTTACAGAAGAAGGAGGTTTATTGGACTTATAGTTCCACATGGCCAGGGAAGCCTCACAATCATGGCAGAAGGCAAGGAGGAGCAAGTTACAGCTTAAGTGGGTGACAGCAGGCAAATAAAAGAGCTTGTGCAGGGCAACTCCCCGTTTTTAAAACCATCAGGTCTCGTGAGGCCCATTTACTATCAGGAGAACAGCGTGGGAAAGACCCACCCCCATAATTCAATCATCTCCCACAGGGCCCTTCCCACAACATGTGGGAATTATGGGAGCTACAAGATGAGATTTGGGTGGGGACACAGAGCCAAACTATACCACCTTCTAAAATCTACTTTTCCTCTTATAATATTGTTTCTAAAACTGACCAACCCATCTTTTTTTCCTGTGATTACTGTCCTCCTAAAAAATTCAAGTTTATCACTGTGACTACCTGCTACAAAATAGTTTCATTTAACTTATTTCCACCTCTAACCACAAATATATATGACACTTAACACCTCAGAATATATTTTCTGCCACAGATCTAGCACTTATACCCTGTTCTCAATGTAGGCAGCAGTATAGAGGGCTTGATGGGAGTTTTTAAGTGAGCTAAGTGACTTTTGAAGAAAGTGAAATAAGAAATTCATTTTAGATGGCTGAAAATCCATGCTGCTTCTTTGAAAGCAACATAAAATAATGTTTTTTATATTTTAAAAATATTTAAATGTGATGGCTACAGGTTATCACTGGTGGGCGGGGGAAATCATTAAATTGTACTGGCATTTATGAATATTACATATTCTTCTCTTGAGCATTTTATTTATTCATGTAACAAATATTAATGTTTACTAAATACAAAGCACCACTGTGATGGTGACCTTTAGTTTGGGGTGGATATCCACGGATTACCTGTGTTTTACTCTTAATGTGAAATATCTTGTGTTCTTAAATTGTTTCATGTGTTTCTACATCTTGCCCAGCCAAGTACATTAGAGGTTTCTTGAGGCAGGATTTGCATCTTCTACTTACTTCCTTGTTATTCACAAAATCATTGGCTTTAAGTCTAGGTCCATAATTAGGACTCAGTAAATTCCTATTAAACTAAAATTGATTTTACTCAGTATAAACACATCAATATGCTTTAGTGATGCACGTGATACATCTAAGTATATTTGAGGATGTCATCTTATCTATTATACATGAAACTGGTCCTAGACAGATTACGACTTAGGATAAACTCGGCCTGTGGTAACAAGGCTACAAGGGTACTTTTACACACACACACACACACACACACATACACACACATGTTTTGATATATATGTTTGCCTATCTAGTTTCTACAAATGCTAGGTAAATTTAAATGAATACTTTTTGGTATACCTAAGATCAATACAGAATGTAATCCATTCCAACTATCTATGCATAACTTTCTTTAATTTAGTTCCTACTATGTGCAAGATCTCTCCATATATGTTAGTTTTAACCCTGTGTGATACACATTATTCTCTAAATTGTACATATGAAAAAATGATGGGTTAGAAGTATTAAACAACTCACCCGATGTGTCAAGAAGCAAGTTGTAATCCAGCACTTGAAACCACACCTGCTTATCTTTAAACCCTATATATCCATTGAGTGGGCAGAAGACAGAAAAAGTCCTTACCGCCTGGGCTGATTCCAATTGCTATATGCTGTGTTTTGAAGTTCACTTTCTTCGCCCTCTCCCTCTTCTCGCTCTGGTAATTCTGGAATGTCTCTGGTTAAAGAATTACACAATGAGTACCCCCAAATCCTAGTAAAAACATGCAAGATTATATGTACTCTACTATAGATTTAGCTAAAATGCAGGACTGCTTTATATTTTCACTGTACAAGGCCTTAGGTATAAAATATTTTACACTGGGGAAAGAAAAACCTAACCAAACAAAATTAAAACCTTGCTTTAGAATCAACCTACCATAGCGTAGAACTGAACACTAAGACTCTTGTCTAGTCTGTTTTTTCCCTGATGAGACATGGGAGCATAAAGGAAAGGAATGGGAAAATGGGATAAATGCCAGGTTTGTAAAGAAAACCCATTGACAAGCATTTCTTAAATTTCTATAATGTGCAAGAAGCTAGAGGTACCATGTAGGTTTTAAGCATGTATGCACAGCCCTGAACCCTGTCCTGAATGAATTTCTCATCAAGTTTGCCAAGAGTTTAGTATCTCTGCTTCCTAAGGATGGACCAATGATTTTCTTTCCATTTTTGAAAAATTAAGTGAAATGCTTATGGTCCAGCTTCACCCCATCCAGAGGAACCTGGCACAGAATACTTCTTAAGGGAAGCAGTTTACAACGTATCTGTGTTCAAGGTCACTCTTCCACTTCTGTAGCAATTTAGATGTTGCCAAATGCCAGGCATGTAACAAACTGTGCCCAGTCTACTGATTGTAAAGAAAACTGTACAACAATAACAATATCAAGACATATTTTGTTAGTCCAATGGAATACTTTGTATCAATAAATGGTGCTCTGAGGACAACAGAGAATGGTTACACCGATTATGGCCTGTGCCTCGGCTGTGGTAAAAATTGGATTTCTAAAGAAACATGTCCACATATAAAGCAAACGCGGCTATAAAAATTCTGATTCAACAAATGTTTTCAGTCGATATTTACAGAAATTGAAGAATCAAAAGAAAGTATGTAAAATTACAGCCATTCTCCCCTGACAGGAATACTGAACTCTCTCAAATGATGTAATATTTAGAATTCAAGATCAGAAGTCATCTAATTCAGTCATTCATCTGAGATTTAATGCGCTTTGCAACATTTCTGGCAAGCAAATGTCCAGGCTCTCCCAGAACATCTCATTCTTTCTTAGACCCGAATGTTAAGTTTTTGTTTTTAAGCTATTAGAGTAAAACCTATTTGCTATAGGTCCTACCCATTGGTTTTGTGTTTGAATTTCCCTCCTCTGCAATTAAAGAATAAAGCTCTGAATGAGGCTAGGGTTCCCAGAGTCTAAGTCTGACACTAGGGTAGGAACGGCGGGAAGAGCTCCAAGAGGGAGATCCTAAAAATGATGTCAAAGAGTTGACAGAGAAATAGTAAAAGTGAAGTCTTCATCCAGAGGATGCAAGGCAGAGAGGTTAAAAACTAGCACTAACCTTCTGGAAATACAACAGGAAAGAATATGTGATGAAGAAAGCTGACTTAGAAGACAGACAAGAATTATAACTTAGAAACAGTCCTTAAAAATATTCAGTGACAGCCAGGGGATGTGGGGAGGTCCTCAGCCCTAAGGCCTAAGCAGTGGGAGCTATTCAGAAACAGTGTAGCCAGATTGCATCTTGCTTCTTCCTTTTTAGGTACAAGAAGATGAATATCCTGAATAATCCAATACAAGGACCCCGGTCTCTTTAGATGATTCTATAATCTTGAATCCTTTCGCAAACCCCATATATGCTCCTCTACATGTGCTGATTATTGTTTACTCATCTTAGTGTGTGGTTTCAGGGACTCCAGTGTCATGTCTTCCTGCATGCACTCAGCCAAGAAAGAAGTCAATCAACTGCTTTTCCACTGTCTTAAACCACTGAATACCAATAAAATTTTTATCAACTATAATAAGTAGATCTCTTTATATCTGCAAATATGTACCAGGTGAAGTAACTGGCAGAAAGTCACATGGTGAGAAAGACACATGATGAGAAAGACACTGGCAGAAAAACAGCATAGGTGAGATTTGGATCGAGGGCATCTTACCATAAAACCTGAGTTCTTAACTTCCATGCTATATGGTCACATATTTTTATATGGCGCATGCTTCGTAGACTTCTGCAATTCCTTCCTTGCATCCAATGGTAAGAACATGGATTATGCTTACATTCTACGCTTGGCTCTGGCATTTATTAGCTGTGGGAAAGTTACTTAACCTTTCCCTGCTGCAGATTGTTCCACCAAAAATGCATATCTAGTTGCTCTATTTTAAGCATTCTGATATCCATAGAAAATATACTTTCTCTGCAGTGAAGCAGCTAGTCACAGCACAGGACAATCCAGGCTATTCTCTTTTCTGTGCTTAGAGGAAGCACAGTGCTCAGAGTGGCTTTCTTTCTAATAACTTGTGAGTATTTTAAGGCCCTAGAACTTAACAAGACTCAGATGTTAGCTGGTGTATTCTTTAAGTCAGTCATCTGATACAACATTTCAGAGAGACATTGAAATAATTTGTTTTACCAGTTTGACAGGAAGCACTGGGAAACTATAATCAACTAATGCCATTAACCCAACAGTGGAAATCCTGGAGTGTGGCTGAGCTTTGTACAGTGTAAAGTAAATATAGTTGTCTCCCCTATCCCTCATATCCTTGAGTCCAACATCCATGGATTAAATCAAAAATATTTGGGAAAAAAATAGATGGTTGCATCTGTACCAAACGTGCACTTTTTTTTCTTGTCATTATTTAAAAAAATACATATAACAACAACTTACATAGCCTTTACATCCTATCAGGTATTATAAGGAATCTAGAGATGATTTAAAGTATATGGGAGAATGTGTGTAGGTTACGTGCAAATACTACACCATTTTATATAAGGGACTGAGCATCTGTGGATTTTGATATCCGTGGGGAGTATTGAAACCAATCCCCAACAGATAATGAGGGACAATTATACTCCTTTTCCCATAATATTCATGAGGCCCCAAGGACCATACCATTCCTTCCCTTTATTAAACAAATAACATACCTTCCCCCTCCCTGACACTTTCTGTATTCTGTAGTCATCTGTAATGTGCAGAGGAAGCAGTGAAGCAAGATCACAATGAATGTAAGGTCACTGGAGACCGTGGTGTTCTGGGATGTTCTGACATCCACTAAAGAATGGTAGAACTTGGCTGGACATGGTGGCTCACGCTTATAATCCCAGCACTTTGGGAGGCCAAGACGGGTGGATCACCTGAGATCAGGAGTTCAAGACCAGCCTGGCCAACATGGTGAAACCCCATCTCAACTAAAAATACAAAAAAATAGCTGGGCGTGGTGGTGGGCACCTGTAATCCCAGCTTTTCAGGAGGCCGAGGCAGGAGAATCACTTGAACCCAGGAGGTAGAGGCCACAATGAGCCAAGATCGTGCCATTGCACTCCAGCATGGGTAACAAGAGTGAAACTCCGCCTCAAAAAAAAAAAAAAAAAAAAAAAAAAAAAAAAAGAATGGTACAACTCTTCTGAGAAGACCTCAGAGTGCTTGCAAAGCCATTTCTGCTCTACCACATGCTTACAAGAAATTTGGTAGTCAGTTGCCAGCACAACTGAAAAACACAGGTCCACAACTGAGAGTGCAGAATGGTACATTCTTCATGGAAAAGCGATTTGACATTATTTCTCTCCCTGATCTTGACTCAGTCAGCAGCAGCATCAAAACCCAGTTCCTCCCTTTCCTAAGAAAAAAGAAAACGCTCCCTTTATTATTTAAAGGCTCTTAATACATTGTATATCAAGTGCCTTTAAAAAGCCAAACACTGTTTCCTAACATGCATACGTGCTAACAGGTTCAGCTCAACATTCTCCAAAAGAGCAAGAAAATTACAAATAAAAAATGTTCTGGCCTAGGCATGGTGGTGCACGCCTCTAAATCCCAGTACTTTGGGAGAACGAGGTGGGCAGATTGCTTAAGCTCAGAAGTTTGAGACCAGCCTGAGTAACATGGCGAAACCCCATCTCTACAAAAAATACAGAATTAGCCTGACGTGGTGGCACATGCCTATAATCCCAGCTACCTGGGAGGCTGAGGTGGGAGGATCCATGAACCCAGCAGGTAGAGGCTGCAGTTAACTGTAATGGCACAACTGTACTCTAGCCTGAGCAACAGAGTGAGGCTCTGCCTCAAAAAAAAAAAAAAGTTTCTGAATTTGTATGCTTGTTAATAAAAGAATAAATAACATTTCTGAAGAAGTCTGATAATATTTATGAAAGAGTAAGAAACATCATACAATTTCTTAGGTTCTAAGAAATTAATGAAATAATACTCATTTGGGACAAATTATCAAAAATCAACATGTTAAAAGTGATACATTGTGTGGTAGAATTAAATATTAATTTATTAATTTGAATATATATTTCTCAAATTTTCCATACTATATAATAATTGCTTATATAATTGAAGGAAAGGGAAGAAGAAAAGGATTGAGACCTTTTCTTTGCTCTAGTCCTCCCTGACTCTGAATTCCAAATTCTCTACAACTTGCTGTATCATTCATTGCATTTGATTTAATGTTTCACTTACCTGCCAGTGTATGAAGAAAAAATATCCAATGTCATTATTTTTCCAGATTGTTGTCCCAAGCTTATTTTGAACTCTTCCAAATGTTCTGCAGGCACATAAGTAATTCTGGAAGAAACCAGAATCCATGGAAGTGAAGGGAAATAATATTTTGCCTGTTAGGAAAAGCTTCTAAAATAAAGGAAACAAATCATATTATCCCTTTCTCCCTACTTTTTCACACAGCTCATTTAATCAGTATATTCAGCAGAGAATCCAAACTTCAATAAGATAAAGTATTCTATAGGGAAGAATAACAACAGAAACTAAGTTTTTAAATGTTGCTGATTCACTATGTGTTTACCAATCAACAGGCAGGGAAGGAAAACAATTATTTATATTGTAAAATGAAAAGGCTAAGAACCATTTTTTTAATATTAGGAAGATCTATAAATCCCTAGAATAATAATTGTCAATAATAACACCAATTTTGCCCAAAGATTTCTGGGATCTCTAGCAGAAACAAATTAGGTATACTCTATTAAAATGCTGAATATCACAAATTACTTTGCATCTTTCTATAATACATAATTAATTCTAGAGATTAACAAGCATTATCAACAATTACATTAGCTCTATTAAGTTATGAACTCTCAAGTCTGAAGTATGAAACGAAACCATTTGAGTTTATGGAAAGACTTACTAATTTGTAGCAATTTTTAAAAATTCACTTTGGTCTCAAAAAAAGGTCTTACTATTTACACGTGAATGGCCATCTACTAATTCAACAAGTACTGACTGAATGCCTATTATGTGGAAGACACTGAGCCAAATGCTGACTCCTGCTGTAATGTTCAGAAACTGATATATGAAAATTCAAGTTTACTGCTTTCCTGTAAAGCTTCTTAACATAGTGGACACACTTTTTAAAGCAAGCTGTTTCAAGATCTTCAAGTTAATGAATAGTAACATAAGAGAAATACTGTATCTGAACTCAAAACAGCATGTTTGTGCAACTAAAAATTAGAAATCACAAAGAGGTATTAAATCATCTGTCCATAATTTATCTGTTAAAATAATAAGTATACAAAACCTCAGCACCAGAGGGCAAAGATAAAAAGATTGTTTTTTTATGTTATAATGAAATAAAAAATTATACCAGCGTCATAATTTACTGAATGAGTAGTATACATAATTTCAAACATATTGGTTATTCTATAGAAAGCATTCACTCATTTACTTCAAAGTGTGAGGTCACTTAGGTTTGGAGTCGGAAGACACAGTTCTGCTACCATGCAGAGTGTCATGGGGTAAATCACCACTGCTGAATCTCCATACCCTTTACCACAAAAAGGATGCCACTTTTGTGATGCTACTGTAAGCTGAGAAGCACAATCCAAATAGAAGTGAGTGCTCTCACAGGTCATCAGCTCTCCTGGTCATACTGATCACTCGGGCAGAATACATGGAGCCTTTGGGAATCTCTTCATGACACTTTTACCTCAAAGGTCAAAAAATGAAGCAGAAAGTACAGATCAATGGATTTAAGACTAGGCTGGCTGAAAAAGTTGCATTCTAATTCTGGCCCTATTTAATTTATTCATCTATAAAGACACCTTCTCTAAGATGCTGCAAAAATATACTGAATAGCAAATTTGCTTTTATCCCTTCAAACAATATATTATGTCAGGACAGAAGTCTGATTATATTTTAAACAATGAAAAAATAAAATAAAGATAAACATGAAACCTAAAATGTGAAAAGGCTTTGAAGAAGACTGGTATTATTCCTGAAGATTCAGTAAAACTCATATAAATAAAACATAAGTTTAAAAAGCCAGGAAAAGGTCAGGGAAGAAAGGCAGGATAGAATAGCAAAAATAATAGCAATCAGTACAAAGTCTTTAATTTTTTTATTGGTTTGAGAAAGAAGGTAAAGATGTTTCTTCCCAAACAATGCTAAAATGAGTTTTCTTTATATTTGTTCAAAGTTGTTTTTTCTGTTGAGGAGCGGAGGCATTTACAAATATTTTTCTGATACTTTGCGTATTAGTGAGAAAGAGTAGAGGCGGCAGTTTTCCTAACTATTTAGCCACTACAGAGTGAGGCCACCAGAACAAGCATCCCACAATGCAACAGAACATGCAGAGCCATGCTACCACAAGCCTGGACACAGGATCATACAAAACCTCCGAATGGCCAGCAAAAATGCCAAAGCTAAATTACGAGATGCAAAAACACGCTGAAAATGCTTATTTGAGAGTTGAATTAAAAATTCAAACTAACTTTTGGTTACACATGGACTAACTTTTGGTTACACACGGACTAGAAGAAAAAAGAATACCATTAGTGATGCTGAAATGTGATATGGCTATTAATGCAGAGACTATTCCTGCACGTGCGACAGGATCGTTCCCTTACAAAGGAGCTTGAAAGCTTCATAATTGGAAAATACGATTTTCAAGAGTTCACAATCATCAGTACAATGTGAAAACGTAACAATCTCATAGCTCTGTTGGATTTTATGTTCTTATTTAAACAAAGAAAACAATCCAAAATGTATATAGGAAATCCATATCTGGATCTATCCTTGCATTGGGACATTACAAAAGCACAAAATTGTTTTCACAGACAAGTTGTAACACACAGCCATAATGAGCTTTTGAATCACTGATACTCACACATAAAAGGGGGCTCGATCGTCAGCAGGTGCTGCAGAAAATCTAGAATGTGAAGCATACGCCGCGGCATCTTTTTACAATGGTGTTAACAAATGTCAATGTCTTGTGCTGAATGTGAGATGCATACATATGTAGTTAAAAGTGGGTGCTCCTGGTTGTTTTTTTTCTCCCCCTTTCCGCTTCCCTCCCATCTACACCTCCCCTAGAAAAGCATCTGCTCTTTACTAGTGTCTATAGCAGTGATTATTAACAAGCATGAAAAAATGTAACTGCAATCAATCTTTTATTCCTTGATCAGAAATTCATCCCACACTTTAGGTTAAGGCAGGTGAATTCTGATTCAGCTCAGTAATTATCTGGCAGATGTTATAAGCAGCTGCTGCTAAGCACAAAACCCTGGCTATTATTACAGAGATATAAGAGCTCCTGGCAAGGTGGAGTGAGAAGTGAAACAGAATGCATTCTGGTGAGGCTTCGCATCTGGTTTTCCATAGAAAATAATGAAACCTGGATCTTAAGCTGGCTGTTCTTGAACTCTTGAAACTCAAATTATCTACCCATGCATGCATGAACACACACACACAAAAGTTCCTAGCTATCTATCGTAAATGGCAAAAAAGAAATCCAGTGCATTGTCTCAACAAGCAATGCTTTCCCTAAAAACCAATCAGTTATGTAACTGAACCACAGTCTCTTTTTTTAAAGTCCCTACAATACACCCCTCCACCACCACCCAGATTAAGCTAGGTTCACAAAGAAAAATAATGAGAAAGAGATGTGGATGGAGCCTAGATCCAGGTAATGAGCACAAAGCTTAATCGGCCCGAGGCAATGTTATGGTTCCATTCAGAGTAATGGAAGGACTAAATGTTCCTTTTGGGAAGATTATTCACATAGCTTTCAAGGTAATTCTAAACCTTTTGCTTCACGAAACAAGTGGTAAGAGAGGGACAGGGCCAAAAACACTTCATGCAAAATGCACAGAACATGCTGCTCAGCCCTGGTCAACCTAAATGGCTCTTTGTGTTTTAAAATCTAACATATTTTGTTTCTGAAAAGCATTATCTAAGGATGATTTTAGTTTATTTTTATCATTAGTCAAGGAGGTAAACTATGACCATTTGAATCAGAGCATCTTTAAGGCATGTGAGAAGAAATCAATGTGGTTTGAATGCCTGCATGTGTGTTTACCTATATGAGAGAAAGACTGACTGAATGAATGAATGGATGATTGATTTCCAGAGAAGGGAAGGTTGTATGATTTTTCTTCTTTATTAAAATAATTTAAGGTTCTATAGTACATTTTGCCTCCTGAGATCCTAAAGCAAGTACTTATGAAGCTAGCTCTCTAGATATCTTTGATAGTCATAATAAAGCTTCTGCCCACATGACAGGGTAAATTCTGCTGAATCAGTGGGAGAGGGGAAACGAAACACAAAACAAAAAAAATGAGGAAAGGGGAAAAAAGACTTTGAGACTGAAAATGTACCTCAAAAGTTTTCTAGAGTTGACCAGATGCATGACTTATGCTAAACTGGTGTCACAATCGTCTTATTTTTTAACCACTCTTAAAGTTCTGCAGTACATTAGAACTGAGGGGTAGGGCTAGTACCAAGTACTAATTCTGGTGATCAGAATGCCAAAAAGTGGGCAGCAGAGCAGTATAAGCACACACAACATAAATGTACATCATGGCACAATAAATCAGATGAACGGTTACTAGGTCGTCTGCATTTTATACAACATCTAATCCACGTAAACTAAAACCCCTGCAATAAATACCCAGTCTCCATGTGATCTATGTCATGGAACACTGGCCATAAGTGGTAAGGAAAACACTTGAAGTTTCTCTTTTCTTATGATAAAAGGACTGACATTTTTAATGAGGTTCACTTGTACTCCAATTATTATAAGGCAATTAAGGGACAGTAACATGATCTGATGATCTGTTCAACTGTAAATAAAAGTCAAAAAAGCATACAAAATATGAAAGCCCATTAGTGAAGATTTTGCCTAAAATAATACTCCTTTTATATAAGACAGAGGAATCTGCTCCAAATGGTATATACTTTTCTCCTTTTTATTGACCACAGAATGAAAAACAGTCTGTACAGCTTTTGTTACCTAAGCCCTAGCAATACATACTTTGCAAAAGGACTGGTAATAGAGAATGTGGTCAGTAAAATAACATTGATACAAAAATGTCCCCCATACTAGTAATCATTACATCGATTTTAGGTAAACAATCTTTCCCTAAGCTCTTATTTTATTATGTTATCCCTCATACATTAAAAACAAATATTCAAAGATTAATGCTAGAGGAAAACGCCACGTTGATGAAGTGTCACAATAAAGTAATGAGCTGATTTTTATGTTGGCTCAAGGAATGTTTAGTGACTTAAAAACCAAACCACATACATGATGTGCTTTTAGTACATTATGGGATTACTGGAAATTTTAAGCACTTCCTGACAAAATATCCTCCATGACCTACTAACAGACCATACCAATATATTGGTCTATCCCCTGGGGTCATGAGGTAGCTCAAGAAAGGGTAAGTTTTGGGTCAGATGGACACTGTTTTATCTTGTCTTTTGCATGCATGGCCCTTAAAGAACTGTCTTAGTTCTAGGATTCACACAGGTCAGTTAGGTAGGGTACAATTCCTTATAATGGAGCCAATCCAAACATCTTTCCAAGATCCTAAAAGTAGGCCCTCTTGCTCTGTGAGAATCATTGCATCCCCAACTTCTATGGTTGTTGTAGAAATCACTGGAGAAGTAAAAGTAAAAATACAAAGCAACGTTTCCAAATTTTTAATATTGCTATAGTCTCAAAGAAACTATACTTACAATCGAGAACTACTCCAAAATAGTCAATTTCTTGAGCGATTTATGTTCAAAAAAATGTGATAATGTTTGTATCTCAAACGGAAGTGTACACTGAAAAAGAATCCTGATTAATTGAAATTCCTGAATTTCCCAAGCCAAACTGGGCTCCAAATGATACTTACTTTATGTCAGGGCCAATGAGAGAATGTCTTCGCAACATAGCTCGTGCCTGGGCATTGGTTACACTGATGGTAGACTCTTCATTAATGGACAAGATGCAGTCCCCAACGGCAATCCGGCCATCTCGACTAATGGCACCTCCATGAATAATACTTCGAACAATCATCCCCAAGCCATCTTTATTAGCACTAACTGTCATTCCTACAGGAAAAGAGAAATGCAAATATAATTAAATACATGATTTTCCAATTCATTTTAATTTGAATTTAATAATTTCTATGATTTATATATTTAAAATGCAAGTAACATTTTAGTCAATAAAAGCACAGCAAAACAGGAAAATGTTTCTAACAAAAAATATTAAAAGTGTTTCTAACAAAAAATATTTTTAATTAAATTTGTAAATGTTTGTGAAATTGTATATAGTCAATACGTTATAAATCAAACAGGTCTACATTGTGGAATGAATGTAATTTAGATCATGTGATGTGCTGACCCCTTGAATAGAAAGGTCTCTCCGGGAAAGTACTACGATAGTATCAAATCAGTTTTACAATATTAGATCATCTCTTACACATAAAAGAGAATAAAACGACTACAAAAGAAAATTTATTCTACAAATTAAGCAATTATCCGCTATTACCTTATTTCTTTATCACTTGTTCATTCAAGATCTATTTACTATATGACTAATACGTGCCAAGTACTATGTTGGTTGCTTAGGATAAAAGCATAGCACAGAATTCCTAGCATCAAGAAGCCTGTATTGAAGTCTTCATACCTGGAGCCTATCACAGTGGTGTCCGAAAGCATAGTAGTTTGTTGAAATGAATTTATGTGAACTTAATCTTAATCTATTTCCATTTTATCTTTGAACTTCATTAAGCTTCTAATTTGGATATTAAATTGCTCTCTTTTCGTGTCCCCTGGATGTCTCACAGGAAATGCAATCTTAGCATGTATAAAATTGAACCTGCAATTTTTCATCTCACTTTATTTCACCATTTTTCTTCCCTTTTTTGGTAAATTGCACTACCACACTACCCTCCATTATTCAAAGTAGAAATATTGGGGTCTTTCTTGATGCATACTTCTCTCTTATCCCCTGTATTTAATCCAACACCAAATCCTGTCATTTCTATCTTCAAAATTTATCTTGAATCCATTTACCTACCATTTTCCATTTAAATACTAACTCTAGACTAAGACAACACCTTCTCTTGCCTGACTTTTTGCAAAAGCCTCCTTCCTAACTGGTCACCTGCCTTCCATGATTATCTCCTCCAATGTATACTTCCCTCAGAAGACAGAGAAGCCACTACAAAAAAAGACAAGTAATATCCTATCAGTCCCTTGGTTGCAACTCTTCAATGGTTTCCTGTTATAGTAACACACAACACACTTGCTCAGCACAGTCTATAGGCCAGGGGTACACTGGCCTTTGCAGTGTGAATCCTTGCACTGTATTATGTCCTTCTTGGTTCCCTGAGTTCTAGCAACAAATACATCTCATCTCTGTCCATTCTGAAGTCTTTGCCTGACACCTTCTTTTGGCAGCTCTTGCATAGCTAACTCCCTCTCACTCTTCAATATCAGTTCCTCAAAAAGTCCTTCTCAACAGACTCTATCTGAATTAATGTTCCCTCCTCACTCTATCCTCAATCTATTCGTTGAAAATATAAAATCTTAAAATTATATTTGAAACTTTGCAAAATAATGTAAGTTCACTTAAAATGAAGTGTTGAAAGTTTCTTCCAAAACAAAATTATATAATTAAACAAGCTATGGAGAGATATAAAGCTACCAGGGTATTTATAAAACTTTTCTTTGACAGATGTCACAAATTCCTTTTAGGTTTTCATATATTTAAAAAAATGATGTCTTTCCAAATATTAATTCTACTCATACCAAATCAGATATGATATTTCAAACATTTTAAAAAATGATTCTGATTATGTTTCTAGCCTAACATTTCATATGTGGATATGGGCAATCCAGGCTCCTACTTATTTTTTTCTGATAGAAATAAAACATTTTTAAATGTACTTAAAATATTCTGTTAAGACTCATACTAACGATTTTTAAGTGTATTGTTAAGAATACACCTCTGCTTACCATAAAACAGTAAGATATCATTTAGGAGAGAAAAAAGGCTGGATCTGAAATTTTTCAAAAGGTACTGTATTTTGTACTGTTAAAGTCAGCCTTCCCACCAATATCCACAATACAACTGTACTTTGGTAAAATAAAAATGTGTCAGCACAAAGTAAAATTTAACTCAGTGGATCACACTGGGAATCTAACTCATCGTCTTTTTCTCATTAGCATCATGCAGACTATAATAAGGCAAGACACAGACATGAAACTTGTCATGAGCTATGGCCGACATGATCTCTGAATTCACTTTTAATAGCATATTTAACTCATGACTCTCAGCTATTATGCTGTCAGGTCACATCAACCATGTAAACCAGGAGGTCAACATCAGTTAGCTGAGTTTATATTTTCCTTTCACCAAATGACAATTTTCAAGGGTCAATAACTTGGAGGTAATCTCCAATAACTAGATTTTGCTTGTAACTTGTAAGATCTTTCCATTTTATTCATGGAAGAAGTATGAAAGAATATCCCAAATCCCAAATCGTGTGCTTTGGAAATAGAGAACCAGTTACGAATCTGAATTATTCCACCACTTCCAATCAGCACAAGCTTGGGCAACTGACTTAACCTCACAAAGAGCCTCAGTTTACTTATCTCTAAAAAGGGATGACATTTGCTCTTACGGTTGTTTAAAGAATTAAGTGAGAACACATATGTATAGAAACTTTCAAAATACCTGACACAAAGTGTACAACAAAATTTAGTCACAAAACTAAAAACAAAACAAACCTATAAAATATGTTTAAAATGCATCTCTCTCCCAAACCAAGGTTACATTGCTCCCTAAAGACTAAATGCAAATATTAATTCAGCTTCAAAATGAAGCTTATTATTACAACAATCATAATGTGCCCTTGGGTAACTCAAGTATTGAATGTATTGTATGGTATATGTGAAAATCAGAGACAGACAGGTTTGAGTTCTGACTCTACCTCTTTAAAGGTTGAGTAATTTCAGAGAAATTCCTGAGTCTGTCTATGTTTCTATATCTAATCAGTGAAGGGAAGATAAGACTTCCTTTCTTTTCCCCTGAAGAACCTTGTTTTTTACCTTCAAGTCCAAACACCACATCATTAACCAAGGGACCACAGACTTATGAAAAAGCATCAAGATTAGAATTTTTTAAAGGTCACTATATGCATGTGTACATTTATTAATGTATCTGTATTTCTGTATAGAACATTTTCATTCTAATTTTAACAAAATTCAAAAACCTGAATGATTCATGAAATCAAAACAATGGATTATGACAGATTTACAGAAACCTGCCATTTATTAAAACTTCTTCTGGTTATCACAAGACAAAGAAACAAATTATCCACAAAGCTAAAACTGCAAACAACTGCTTATAGCTGATTAAGTGGAGACTATGAATCTAAGAAAATGAGCTCACTGATAGACCCCTTCATAATATACTTTTCCACAAGCACAAACCCAGCCTCTATTTAGACTTCCTAAAATACTATTTATCACACTTTTTGTTACTTCAAGTTATACAGCCAACACCTTCCTACACTAAAGCTTAATTGAATGCTTTATTTTAATATTTACACAGATTTTTCAAAATTCCTTTACATTTAGTTATTCGAAGTGCTATAGAAATCTGAACATTGAGCATCTCCTGTCAAATGAGATAACAGAGTAATGTTCTTGCCTTGGCATGCAGTAAATTTTAACTCCAAAATGCCAGAGGAACCTCACTGGGTCCCAGGAAATCAAAAAGCCAGGGAGAAAGCCCTATAAACATATTAGGCATATTAATAATGGAAATGAAGCAGAAAAGTTAAACTAATTGTGATTTACACTTTTATACTGCAGTGTGAATGGTAAACTAATGGTGCTGTGATTTCACATTTAAATGTCTTACTTTTTTTTTTTTTTTTTTTGAGACAAAGTTTCACTCTTATCACCTAGGCTGGAGTGTAGTGGCATGATCTCAGCTGACTGCAACCTCTGCCTCCCGGGTTCAAGTGATTCTCCTGCCTCAGCCTCCCGAGTAGCTGGGATTACAGGTGCCCACCATCACACCCAGCTAATTTTTTATATTTTCTGTAGAGACAGGGTTTTGCCATATTGGGCAGGCTGGTCTCAAACTCCTGACCTCAGGTGATCCACTCGCCTCAACCTTCCAAAGTGCTGGGATTACAGGCGTGAACCACCATGCCCAGCCAATTGTTTTACTTTCACTAACAAATGACAGGGCTCTTTTACACTTTAATTTTAAAGTCAGGCTGTTGAGGGAGGTTTAAATGGATTTCTAGATGTGATAGAAAGGAAAGACAGTTCTACCTTTCACTGTTTTCTTCCAATAACTTAATTAACCTAGTATATTTTTATATCAAAACTTAAAAACTAAGATGGAAGCAACTCAAGCGCCCATCAATAGATGAATGAATAAACAAAGTATAGTGTATACATACAATGGAATATTATTCAGCCTTAAAAAGGAAATTCTGACACATGTTACAACATGGATGAACCTAGAAGACATTAAAACCAATCACATATGGACAAATACTGTATGATTCCACCTACATGAAGCATTTCGTCAAATTCATAGAAAAATGAACGGTAGTTGACAGGGGACTGGTAGAGAGAGCAATGGGGAACAATTGTTTAATGGATACAGAGTTTCAATTGGGGAACCCAAAAATGTTCTGAAGATGGATGGTGATGATGGCTGCACAATGACGTGAATGCACTTAATGCCACAGAAATGCACTCTTAAAAATGATGAAAATGGTCAATTTTATGCTATGTATATTTTACCATAATTTAAAAAAGCAATATATCTTGACATATTAGCAGAATACATAAGAAAATCCATATAATTCCCCAACAGATGAAGAAATGCTTTGACAAAATTCAACATTCTCACAATTAATTAAAAACTGGTAAGCAGGCCGGGTGGGGTGGCTCACGCCTGTAATCCTAGCACTTTGAGAAGCCGGGATGGGTGGGCTGCCTGAGCTCAGGAGTTCAAGACCAGCCTGGGCAACATGGTGAAACCCCATCTCTACCAATATATAAAAAATCAGCCAGGCGTGGTAGCAGAGGCCTGTAATCCCAGCTACTCAGGAGGTTGAGAGAGACAAGAATTGCCGAGATCATGCCACTGCACTTCAGCCTGGGCAACAAAATGAAACTCTCTCTCAAAAAAAATAAAATTGGTAAGCAATCCAAATAGTCAGATTGCAAAATCTGATGTACCCAAACCATGGCTCTTACAAGAGCCTCCTAACTGCTTCACTAACCTAAGCTCAATGCTCTTTTTTTTTTTTTTTTTTTTTTGAGACGGAGTCTCGCTCTGTTGCCCAGGCTGGAGTGCAGTGGCCGGATCTCAGCTCACTGCAAGCTCCGCCTCCTGGGTTTACGCCATTCTCCTGCCTCAGCCTCCCGAGTAGCTGGGACTACAGGCACCCGCCACCACGCCCGGCTAGTTTTTTGTATTTTTTAGTAGAGACAGGGTTTCACCGGGTTAGCCAGGATGGTCTCGATCTCCTGACCTTGTGATCCGCCCGTCTCGGCTTCCCAAAGTGCCGGGATTACAGGCTTGAGCCACCGCACCCGGCCTCAATGCTCTTTTTAAAACACAAATCTGATCATGTCACTTTCATACCCTTAGCTCCCGCTGCCTACATGAAGCATAAGGCAGTACACGGCTGCAGCAGAAGTTCTGTGTCCTGCACACAAACCCATCCAGCAGCTGTCTCCCACTTATCATTCCTTTAGTTCCAACTCTGACTTTGCTGGTCATCATACCACACTTCATCCATATCGAACCAGTTTCAGTAATATTTAACATCTCTCTGCCTTACTTCTCAGCAGCTTTCAACTTTTTCAAATTCCTCAACTACGTGGTAAAAATCTCCTCTTTTAGACCTAAATCATACATCTCCTCTTTTCTGAAACCATTCTAAAGTTCTCTACACTTGGAGAGCAGGGATTAGTTATTCCCTCTTTAAAGCCTTCAATGTTCTCTGTAAGTATCTATCATAGCACGTACAATATTTTAATGCCTTTAGGATTTTAAATGTCAATTAGCTTACTCTCTTAAACCTGCGTTAAGAACAGTAATAATATTATGGTGTCTATGCATTGTGGATAGAGTATTAAAATAAATGTTTGTTAACTGAGTAAATACACTAGAATAATAGTTCTCAAACAGGCTTTGTAAAATCTCTGCCTTATCAATTATTCAAGAAAAATGGGTTCTATGGCCAATTAAATGTGAAAAATGCTACATCTGATAATCTCTTAGTGATTCACAATGCACACTGGAGTATAAAAGATATTGAGATGTAAAAAGAAACCTGTCTTCTTAAATTTATCTCATCCCAAACTTTTAAACTTGGAAGTCATTTATAACTCCTATTAACATCCTACAGAACTAATATTTTGAGTAATATGGCATCAGAAACACTAAATTAGCCGATAAAATAATTCTAGCATGGCTTAGATATCTGTCTCATAATTAATAAGTTATGGAAAGTTCTGCAGTTCAAGCTTTGTATCATCCTATTAAACACAATGTATATAAGAAATATTACAACAACATAAATATTATCTGCTACAATTCTTTGTTTAGCTGCTGTTGGTAGTACCCCGCCACCATCAAATGGAACAAAATCTTGGCAACCAAGGCTGAAATCCCACTCACCAAGTAAGCACTGCTGGATTCCTCTGCCAAATCTCAACACAAGGAAACAAGACCCTGCCATAAGATGTCAATGTAATGGGTAGTGGTTGGTTACTTCATAGAAGGAAATGGATCTCTGATACTGAATTAACCAGAGTCTTGGGCTGCATTTGGACACTCAAAGCAACTCATCTACCACCCTATCTATCAAAAAAGACAGGGCTGAGTCACATGACTGTATAACTCAATGAGAGAACAAATATGCTCTGCCTCAACACAGTTTTAGCTATTGTAATTAGGATATTTCTACAGAAAGTCTTCTTTGCCCAATTCAGAGGGTTTTGTGGTTAAAATAGGACACAAAAATCCTGCCACCTGGGGAGTCCTACTGAATAACTCACATTTACATATTGGTGGTAGCACACCTGGTTGTCTTTTTAGTCTTTCTTTCAGCGAGTGAAAGAAATTAAATGCAAGCTGACTTATACATCACTGGTTCATTCAAAGAAACTAATAATTTACTTTTCCAAAGAATTTAGAATTCCAAATTGCTGAGTTTTCATTTTCTAAGAATTCCTTTTCTGATTTGCTGTTTCATACATAAACAATTCATATATCTTTTACTGAATGTAAATGAGGCTTGTGAATACTCTGAAATAATTAAGAGAATGAGGGATTTCTGCTCATATGAAGTAAACAAACCTGTAAACCATTTCAGAAAAAATAATGAGGACACAGAAAGAAAAACCATAAAAACTACAGGAAAATTTCTACCATCTGTTCTCTTATCTACAGCAAAAAAATATTGAAATTTACCATGTTCAATATTTCCCCTTGTCAAGGGGGTTGAGAAATAGGTATATGAGGAAAATGAGAAACTTACCTAGGCTAGAATTGCCTTTTGCTATATTAATAGTCCTTTCAAAAGATTCTTTAGATACATTTTGAAGCATGACACACTCAGCATTAGAGGCCAGGGAGCTCTGTTCAAGCAGGTACTCAGAGCCCTGTAAGAAAGAAAAAACAAGTCACAAGTCACATGGAAAGGGAAACTAGACTTTGGAGTGTGATTTCAACATCACGCACATTCTCTAATTGATTGTGCTTTATTCTGCAAGAACCTGCAACCAAAACAAGTTCATAGGTTGCTTTCTGAAAATCTTAGTGCCAAGAAGCACTCATTTCAAATGAAGAGAATGGCCAGAATAACCCTTCAATATTCCCTACCTCATCATAAAACACAAACCATATCTTTAGAATATTACCTTTCCAGCTGAATCGGGTGGCACAGAAGGAAGTTCTGCACTTGATATAACTTCACTTGGTAAATGAGATTCAGTCCACACTATTGTGTTTTCACATTCATATTGCTGTTCAATAGCATTTGCAGGTGTGTAGTCATTTATAGTAAAGCCAGAAGCAGACCCCATACTTATGTCTACCAAAGGTGTATTCTCATCCTGTCTTTGCAGGAGATTCTGGGTATATAGTTCCTCCAAAGTCATATGCAGATCAAGTAGTGGATCACGAGAATTTTCAATAACATCCTGGTAGTTAAAAAACAAAACAAAACAAAACAAAAAATGAAAAATGTGACCAGAATTACATCACTTCTTAATGAACAACTATTTAGTAAAATGTAAAACATAACAATTATTTATTACTCAGAAAGCATTAACAAACACAATTCTTCCCTTAGCAGGTTTTCTGCATATCTTTATTTTCATAAATGCTTTTAAACACATTTCCTGCAAGTCATACGTCTCATGTTCTACTGAGTTATACTTGTACAAGATACTAAACATAAGATCATTTAGATATAATACTATGTTATATTTACAAATAAAATTATTCAGAGTTTAAGCTACATAGAAGAGCAAGTAGCATACTCCCAAATCTCACTTAAAGTGTAGTTTGTTTCCCATCAGTCTGAAGTTCCTATTTATTATGAGATCAAGAACATAAAAAGTATGACATTAACTGATTTGGACTCACAAGAGCCTCCCAGAGAAAATTATTTTGATAGGCATTTATAAGTATTTATGGAGAAGAATAGACAGCCTTACAATTCAAATTATCATAGGAAAAATTTGCATAAATATCCTGTAAGATATAACAGAAGGAATAGTAAAATGGATTGTCATAAAATGTAGGCTCTAAATCTAGGCTCTGTTATTAACAATTTGTATATCACAGAACCTCTCTTGGCTTTATATTAGATAATTTCTACAATCCTCTGAAACTCTAAAATTTTATAGTTCTATATAAATGTGTGTATCTACTTTCAACAGATATATTGTATCACTTACGTGCTCTGGGAAAGCAGTCGCTTCATAAACTGCTGTTGAATAAACATATCAGTTTTCCCTTCAATTCTTTCATTGATAATTTTAATGTATAAAAGTAGCATATGAACATACTATTGCGTAAAGGATTCAAGATACAGACATATATTGTGTATGCATATAGAATACAATACGAAGAGTCTTTGCTATGGCTTCTACTTCCATTCCCTTCCCCAATAAAAATGGCTGGCATCAGTTACGTGTTTATCCATCAAATTTTTAATGTATTATCATAATATATACATATAAGTACACATGCACACACTCACACATACAAGCAGATATACATATATATTTTTTAAAACTAAACACAGCCATACAATAAATAGCATTTTTTTTTTTTTTGCAGTATCTTTTCATCTTGATGTGAGAAATTTCCATGCCAATTTAAAAACAAGTCAACTTCAATCTTCTTATGGCTGTAAGTTATTCCTAAGTATGAAAGACAGTGGTGTGTAGACTCTGAAGCCAGGATGCCTGAGTTCAATTCCTGGCTCAACACTAATTAAATGCTAGAGCTTTGACAAGTTACTTAAACACTATGCCTTGACTCTCTCATCTACTAATTGGGGAAATCAATAGAAACTAATGCAGGACTGTTGGGAGGACAGAGAGTATTAATCTCCACAAAGTACTAAAAACAGGCCTGACTTAACAGAAAATGTGCAATAATTTTTAGCTACTGCTGTTATTTATACTCTACATCTTTGTCCATATGTGTGAAGATATATTCACTATGAATCACTAGAATTGCAATGGCTGGTCAAATGATATGCACACTTAAAATGTTGGTATGTGTTTTTAGTAGAGACGGGGTTCCACCGTGATGGTCTCTATCTCCTCACTCGTGATCTGCCTGCCTCGGCCTCCCAAAGCATTGGGATTACAGGCGTGAGCCACTAAAAATACAAAAAAATTAGCCAGGTGTGGTGGCTGGTGTCTGTACTACCAGCTACTCAGGAGGCTGAGGCAGGAGAATGGCGTGAATCCAGGAGGTGGAGCTTGCAGTGAGCCCAGATTGCACCACTGCACTCCAGCCTAGGTGACAGAGCGAGACTACATCTCAAAAAAAAAAAAAAAAAAAAAAAAAAAAAAAAAAAAAAAAAGTTGATATGTACTGCTAACTTGTATTCCGGTTTTCTCTCACAAAAGGAAAATATGGGAATACCTGGTAATGAATCTTGCCAGCCCTAGATTAGTTTGGCAATCTGATTTGTAAGAAATATATTCATTAGTGTTTTATTATGTGTGTTCCTGACAATTATCAAAGATAAGTCATTTGTATTTCTTCTGTTAACAATCTCTTCATATTCTTTATCCAATTTTTCTCACAGTTTAAATTATATACAGAAGCAAATACCTCATAATTTCAAATTTCACTTAAAATGCAATTCAGTTCTAATCACTTTGAAGTTCCTATTTATGAAGAGATCAAGAACATAAAAACTATGTTATTAATTGATCTGGATTCACAGGAGCTTCCAAGAGAAAACTATCTTAATAGGCATTTACAGGTATGTATGGTGAAGAACAGACATTCTTCTTGTCATTGGCATAGTCTGAGTATAAAGTCTTTGTGATATACACTGCAAATATTCTTCCAGTCTGTCACTTGTCTTTTAGTTTGTACAGGTAATATTTTGTCATGCAGAAGTTAAATTATCTCTGCAACCAAATTTGTCATTTTTTTATGCTTCTGGGTTTTATATATTACTTAATAAGTCCTTTCACACAAAGTAAATGAAATGCTTTCTAGTATTTTTCTTCTTTTATAAATGCTTTGTTTTAGATTTTAACCATCTCGATTTATTTCAGGGTATGGTGTGAGATATGGGTCTGTCATTTTTTTTTAAATGGGTAATTAATTGCTCCAACACAATTTATTACACTCCCCTCCTTGAATGCAACTTATTATCTCTCTAGAATTATCAGATATTCCTAGTACAAAGAATTGAGGCAAGTGGAAATATTATATAAGCAATCAACATCTGTAGCATCCTCAGAAACAAATGATAGGAAGGTATTATCCTCCACACTCCCAGGATCTAAACAATAACCTATTGGCTCCCTCACCCAACTTTGATAATTTTATTCTTAGGAAAAACAATAATGTACTTACTACAGAATTGGTTAGCTTCTACATCACTAAATTAATTATAATAATTAGTAAATCATCTCCCCCATGCCTCAAAGATAGCAATCAAAATTGCTTTTCATTAGAAAAAGAGGTCAAGTCGCCCTTGTTAGCTGGGGTGTACTGTAAATGGTATAACAGTCCCATGCATAATTCATGAAGGAGTTAACACAGACAAGTAGAAAAGAAAGAGCTAATCAACACAGTAGACAACATACATCCACTTCAGAAACGTTTCTGGTTGCTCAACAACCAACTCAGTTTTATTTTTAAAAGTCTTATGGATCTAAAAGAAAAACAGTTCTTCCCTCATAAGAGGTACAAAAATAACCACAATTTCCCAGTGCAACTTGATATCTAAAGTGAAGTATTTCAAAAGTCTATATTAATATGTGACTTCGCTTGATATATTCTTGTCCTCACTACAAAATTAGAAAAAGGTTAAATTAAAATGTCAAACGTACTTTTTTAAAGTTCTATTTCTTAAGTGCAATGCATAAATTAGACTTGAGCATATTATTTACCCAGATAATATATTTACAAAAACTAACTAAATACATGAGCATTCAATAGCCATAACCTGCTTTTCTTCAATAAGCAGTCTACCAGAGAACTCTTATTATATTTTTAAAAAATATATTGCAACCACAGCTGCTCCAACTGTACTTCTCCAACTCTTTCTGAGATAAAGTACACTTCCTTTATTGTTTTGACACTGATCCTAAGGAAAAAGGCAACATCCTTTAAACCTTTGAGAGTCTACAATTTTGTCACTAAGACTCTCACAGTCACTCTCATCACTTTGATTAGAGTGATTTAGTTTTTTATTCTAACCCCATCTGCAAAAAGAACAATTAAGAAATAGTATCAACATTCTAAACATGGATGTGAAGGCAATAATACTTTATGCCAGACAATGACACTAAGAATTTGTAAGAATGTTCAGACTACTAAAAAAAATCATTAAATCTGTTAGTCGAGCTGACGTACAAGGTGCAAAAGGGTTCCTATCTTGATAAACATCAAGTTCAATCTGCCTTAGAATAAAAAGTATTTCCTAGCAGAACTGACATTCAAGAATGAAGGATGGACACCATGTTGGTAATAATATTGTCACTGGACAGAGTGAGAGCATGGGTGTACACAGGAGGGTAGGGCGTAGAGGTGTGAATAAGGAGTAGAAGGGGAAACTTCAATAGATATTAAATCTTTATCCGTTGTATTTTTAAAGCAAAATAGGAAAAAAGACCAAGTATGTTCTAAAAACCATGTTAAGATTTTAAACAAAAGTTTGCAAATTTATAAAACAATTATTTCTGCATTTTGTCATATCTTTGGTAACAAGGGAAAAGGAGTAAAATGATTAACCAAAGAAATAAAACTTAAAATAATAAGAAAGGAAAAACATGGCTAGAGCCACGTTGCTTTTAAAATCCATACTTCAATGACCTGCCTCTATTAAGCCAAATGCCATAGAGGCAGGTATATTTTTCAGGTTCTTGAGTAATGGCTATTTCCCATAAATCTTTACATGGTAACTAATCAAATTAAACAAACACATACTCTTTAAAAAAAAGTAAAGCAAAATGGACCCCCCAACTAGATAATTTTGTGAGGAAAAGCCCCAACGTATGGCTGCAGCCCTTTATTTAGGCTGCCCTGAAGAGCGAGGCCTCCCTCTATGAAGAGTTTGTGCTGTAGGTGATTAGCACTGATCACTTCTGGTAGCATACGTGACGAAGGCCAAAAGACCATTCATCAAGGGGAAGAGACAGGTAAAATTACTTGTTCATTTCCAGTTGCCATTTAAGGTTCCAAGATTATCACATATTTAGCAAAGTCAAAAATCTAAGGAACCGCTGAGATCCTCACACTCTATTTTATCCTTTCAAATCAGGATAGAGGCATCTTTGTTTTTCTTAAAAATCATATACTATATGGTATTACTTTATTAAAAGGCTTTAAGTAAGCTCACTTTTAAGAAAATAGTCAATTGTAAATTCAATAACAAATCACTATTGGGTCTTTTTAATATAAATTTATTGCAAAGAAACAGGAAGGACACATTATATACTTATTTTATTTACATAAAAATTTTTAGTAAAAGTCTAGGTATTAGAAAGTTGTCACCAAAAATATAAAATATTGCAGAGATTTTACCATGATGCAGGAACAGTCCCACATTCTAAGAAAACTAAGAGCACACAGAGTTTCACAATGTGTTTTAAAACACCCTCATTAATGTCTTCTTTGTTGTTTTGTAGTTTAAGTATTTCAGTTGATAAACCAGCTTGCCAAAATTTGCTTCAACAAAAGAGTAAACTGCTTGGGGAAAAAAAATAAATAAATAAAAAAGGAGGCAAACAGACTTCAGTAAGCCAATATGTTGTGCTGCATACAGCCAGCATTTGCCCTGTAAAATATATGCTTTTCAGTATGCAGATTGTGTAATCCCTTTAAGTAACAATTACTAAGTTAAACAATGCAATCTGTCCACTGGCAAGAAGACGTGTGCTATGCTGTGGATTAGGAGATTCCATCAGGAGATGAACTCAGCTTTCAGCCCTGAGGCCAGTAAAGACTGAACACATTCCAGAACACATTCCAGACAGGACACAGCCAGACAGACAGTCTCAGGTGTGGTGAGAGAGGAGCATCTGCTCCACTCAAGATTATACCTTGCAAACCAATTCAAGGAGATTGCCCAGCATTATTTGCAAGGATAACAGGTGCACCTTGAACATAAAAGAAAATGCTTTAAAAATGTTCTGGCCAAAAAACCTGTTAATCAGGAAAAGAGGAAAACAGTGCTAGACCTATGGAAATTCTACTTTCCAACTTACTCATAAATACCCTTCCCACTGAATTCAATTTATGCAGAAAATACATATTTCATATATTAAAAAACATTGTCCAGTCTTTTCAACTTAATTTTAAATGTATGTTTATGGTATATTTCCGACATAGAAAAATAAAGAAAATATATTCATATATGAACTCTTTGCCGTGATTTAACATATATAAACATTCTGCCATATTTTCATCAATCTCTCTTTCTTCATAATATGCTATAATGTATTAGACATATATCTAAATTCCCATACTTCCTTTTTTCTCCAAGGATAACTTCTTTTTTGAAGTTGAGAAGTATCCTGCCAACACATTTTTAGATTTTACTACACATATGTACACAGATATTCATAAAAAATATATGTTGAATTGCTTTGCATATCAATTTCCAAAAAAAAACTGCAAAAAATCAAAAGAAAAATGAGCAACCCAATACAAAATGGCCATAAGATATGAAGAGATCTTTGATTAAAAGTGAAAAACAAATGGCCAATATTATGAAAAAATATTCATTCTCATTAGTAATCAGGAAATCCACATTAAAATGGCAAGATACCATTTCATACCCAAAACATTGGAAACATTTTAAAGCATTACTTATTGAACATCATGGAGTATGTCACCAATAAAATTAATACAGTTGGGGCATTTATGCCAATAATCTATTTCTAAAATACGAATGGCACGGATATGTCAAATAGTGACTAAATTCTCCATTCATATCCAGTGACATAAACATAATTTACCATTCACTGTGATTTTTTTATGTATAGTATTCTTTGGCATCATTTTGTATAAAAACATACGATAGCATTAAGTTTAACTTAGCTAGTAAATGTTAAATTAATGCAAGAAATATTTTACTATTCAACTCTGCATAGAAGTCAGTTTTAAAACCATTAAGAAAATAAAGTTATTCTTGTAATTTTCCAAAGTAGACACTGCTAAAACACAACTTGAGAAATATATGAAGTTAAATTTTTCTTTCTGACATGCAAACCCTAATCAAAGCTTTGAGCCTCTGTGTCTATCATTCTCAGACACTAAATTTAAATAGTTTCTAGTAATCTGAAAGCTACCCGACCAACATTACCTAAATGAAATTGTACTTTAATCCAATAATGAGTCCATGACTGGAGAAACATAATGTCTCCAATATGTTATTCCCACAACTCCCCATAAGGACTGACCTCTGGAAAATCATACACAAGACTTTCCTATAAAAGAAAAATGGGTATTTCCTTTGTACCTTAGGAGGAGACGATGGAAGAGAAGAGCCATAGTTCAGGCCATCACCACAAGAACTGCCATGAAGAGATAAAATAGAGGTTTGGGTAGAGTAGATGCTGTCATTATCAGGAGAGTATTGAGACTCGAATGTGGATTCATCTACTAAGTCAGCATCATTTGTGTCCACCTAGAAATAAAACAATAATATTAGTTGGGAATTCTGTTCTATTACATATATGACAAACTCCACTTGAGACTAAACGGCAAACTGGTATCATTCTTTTATCTATTATATTTTCTATACGCCCTCCTCACCCTCATCAGAGACTGCTAATGCAGCAGAACAAGGATAAATAGCCCACCTACAGTAGAAAGTGCTGGCATACAAAGTTATTTTATTTCATCAATAAAAGGGCTAAAGGCAACAATTAACAAAGGGCCTGGATCAAGTCTAAGTTTAAACAGTTCCATAGTTAAGTAAAATATTTACTTTCTTCCAGCTCCCACGCCCAACTCTTACAATTTTATAATAAAATTATGTCATAATTTTTCCTAGTCAACTAAAATAAACTTATTCAACGAGGCAGCTAAGCAATTATATATTTGTAAGCCACACTAAAACTATGTATTTTGTTTAAATTATCTTGAACTAGATTTTAAAACCATTCAAGTTGCAGAAACCAAAAGAAAATCTGTGATTTCATGCTAAAATTATACTAACAAACAAGGGGCCTAATTATGATCTGGTTATGGTGAAGCTTTAAGTTATAAACTTGTTAGAAAACTCATAAAGAGTGAGATAGAGAATTTCACTACATATTCTCTAATAATCCTACTGCTGTCTTCTGTCACAGAGTCAAGATTAATATTTAAATCAAGATGAGCTTGAAGTTCTTTTTGCAATTCACTCAAAGTCATACCTCAGAATAGGCAGAACTGACATATATACTACCTTTCTCTGATATTACCAGCATTTTCTGTCTATCTTGGCAAAATTCCATATGTTCTATTTTTTTTTTTTTTTTTTGTAATTTCAACATATTGTTTAGCCAGGAGAAGTCAGAAGAATTGTTAACATTATATCAGGTCACATTCTTACAAAAAAACTATTAAAAATACCTGTGGGCCTTTTTGAAATGATTTTCTCTTCAAATATATTTCACAGGCCTAATAATATATTTTAAATACATGTTTAAATTCACTAATGACTCACTATGTGGAGGTTGACCCTTACAAATATACATAGCATACAACCATCTAGATAGATAGATAGTATTAACTAAGCCTTGTGTCATAGATTACAATACATATTTAAGTAACATTAACGAGAGAATACCTCAATGTAATTTGTATGTATACTGCTGATATCTTAGGATCTTAGGAGAGACATTAACAATCAATTCATTTATTTACTGTAGAGATAAAACACTAAGAGTCAAAGAAGTTGAGTGACCAGTCCAAGATCACTTAGCTGGCTAGGGAGAAGACCCAGGATGCATATTACCATTATAAGATGCCAGGCTCACATAAAAGTGGAACTAATCTGCCTTTTGATTGGTATCCATTTAAGGAGGTTCAAGGAAGCCATGTAAACTCCAGAGAATATTATTTCATCGGTACTTTAGAAACAATCATATATAGTATTTGTATCCTGCGACATTTCAAAAAGTATTTGCTATGGCTGGGTATTATTTAACACCACAGTACCTTACGTAATTTGTTGCATATACTAAGCTCTCTAGTTTTGAAGTGCTAACATAGTACCCACGGAGAACAGGGCCATACGTTACCTGGTATGTTAAGTATTCCAGTGTGAAATTGTTGCATTTATTATAACATATACCAAAACTTTTCAAATAGCTATTTCAAGAGCTTGCACTTTAAAAATATTAACAAAAGGAATTGTCTCCTCCAAAATTAGAATCAGCAAAATGTATATATAGTCAAAGAAATAATTCACTCTGTTTTAAAGCAAGATGTGTGCAGTTATAGACACATAATGAAGAATTTAACAGGTTTCAAAACTTTCTCCAGTCTAATGAAACTAAAACAAGTATTTAAAAAACAAGTATATTCCTTTTTAGCAACAGTGCACAATGTCTGCCCCACAAAAAAAAAACGTTGAATAAGGAACCTAGCCCTAATAGTAGGGGTAATGTGAACAGGATGTACAATTTGTTGTATTTATATTCAGTAAATGTCATATGTATATTCACGCCTGGTATTTAGCTTTATCTTTCAGTTATTGATATAGCATTATACCCTCTACCAGAAAAAAAAGTTTCTTAAGGGCAGAGTGGCTCCAAATACTTTTATTCCAATGGATACTACTTTAAACATCAAACAGAAATGAAATTTTAATTTACAATTTTTCTGGTAAATCAGTATATTTACATATATGTATTTATATAAAACATGAGGTTTACCTTTCCTTAAAACTGTGGTGTTCTTTTCTTTTTTTTTTTTTGAGGGGAGTCTCACTCTGTCGCCCAGGCTGGAGTGCAGTGGCGCAATCTCAGCTCACTGCAAGCTCCGCCTCCCGGGTTTACGCCATTCTCCTGCCTCAGCCTCCCGAGTAGCTGGGACTACAGGCGCCCGCCACCTCGCCTGGCTAGTTTTTTGTATTTTTTAGTAGAGACGGGGTTTCACCGTGTTAGCCAGGATGGGAAACTGTGGTGTTCTTAATAACTGAACCAGTTCATATGATTTTCAGACTATAAATATCTAATGGAAAAAAGATACCTATTACCTCATGAAATAGAGCCAAAACAGTGCTTTGTGACTGAATATTGAACACAGTTAAAGAATGCCTAGAGATATCTAAGCGTGAAATTGGAGCAAACAAAAGCTCCACCAACTTGAGGTATGGCACAAAGACTGATTCTACATACTGCTACAATGCAATGTTAATTAAATTTTCCTCACAAACGTTTTTCATATTTACTGTGGTTTTTCTTCCCATTTTCAACTGTGAGAACTAAGTTGGAGAAAACATGTTTATCTTTCCAAAATATAATAATGAACAAAGAATATAGTAGATTTCTTCAGAATATTTTGAAAGGCAAAGTAAGACACATCAGGTTTCTGAAAGAAAGCTTGTTAAGTCATAGCCACTAACCAGAGCCAAGTCAGCCCTGAAGAGGGGCTTGTCAGGGAGCCCTTCTTCCTCACAGGAGTGTGGTGGGTAGAGAAAGGAATCCTCCTTAGCAGAAACATAACCTTCTTCTGGTGAAAGCTGTGGGGAAAATGGTATTCAAGGAAAAGAGAGAGAACAGCAAAGAAGAAAGAAAATGGAAAAGAAGGGTAAAGGCAGGAAAAGTGAGGGGGGGAAGAGAAAGAAATTGGAGAGTTTTCAAATGATATGACTTCAACATAGAATGTAAGTATGAAATCTGATATTCATATTTAACATTCATTTGATAAGACACAATGAGGATTATTTACTCTAATATAAAAATCACCTGTTGGATGAGAATCCCTTTCTACTAATTTTTCATTCTTCTTGTAAGATTATTTTTTTAAATGAATGAATTTTAATATTCTAATAACCTTCTGGTTCTTTTTATCTGCAAAATATTCTGGCCAAACAAGGACTTCCTAATATAGAAATGAAGCAACTTTTAGGTATTAAGAAATAAAATAAGTTGCAGAAAACAAATATTAAAAGAAATATCAACTTCAGTCATCCCCCTACAAGAATATTATTTTAAAGAATTCAATTTACTTGAAAAGGAATGTTAGTGAACTCTACAGTGAACTCAATTTAGCATGGCTTATAAAACAAAACAAAACAAAAACCAAATCTCTACGTGTCTACAGTCTGCTTAACTTGCAGTTTAGAGAGATTATATTCCAAACTTGGTCACAATCACAGAAAAGCTACCACATTTATTCCACTCTCAGATGAAATGGGCTAAAATATTTAGATAATCAGCCTGCCTACATCACCTGGTATCAGTAAAACATACAGAAGAAGCATTATAGGGGAAAAAACTGTTTTTCTTCTCTGCCCATATATGTGAGCTTAACATATATTAAGCCTCTATCATATTTTGCAATGCATACTGAATTTAAAATATCAAATACCGTCATAAAAGAAATTTATTTTGGAACTATACAGAAAAAAAAAAAAGACTGCTTCTGAATAACTGGTATGGGTTCACCTTAAGGACAGTAAAAATAAAAGGTATATTGAGTCATGTTTGCCATTTCTCTCTGTCCAACAGAAAGACCAGAACCAAATTTATAATCCAGTCTCAATAAATAGGTAGAGTCCCTGATAGCCTATCTTTATTCTTACATTCCCGTCCATAGTGCTCTTTTGTCATGATTTTTACAAGCCTGGTTCGATTTCAGATTGGATTACCATATTCTTCAATTATCTTGCCCTCCTTCTCTTTCTTTTTTCATAAATATATTTTAATAGGCTACTGAAATCATTTGTGAACTAAAAAGTGGTGCATAAAACTTTAACTGACACTTAAAATACATTAACAAAGCTTACTGTTTTAACAAATTCTTTCACAAAAATCAACAAACCCATATTGCTACTTATGAAACTATATTTATGTGTTTGCATTTTCTTAAGAAAACGTGTATCTGCTTTTTCACTTCAAAATATATTCACATACTGGAAAACAACTCACAAATATTGAGACCATCTCTAATATTTAACTGCAATACAATAAGTGCATCTAATATAATATACTGCTTTATGTAGCACAGATTCATAAAGTTGTTTCTATTATTACAGTAATTTATGATTTGGGAGCTATTCCCTGCCAGGAGAGCCACAAACTGATGAACCCATTTTGGAAAGTTTAATTTCCTGCTCTGCAGTAATTAGACAGCAAATGTGTTGAAGTCAACTGAATTTAACAACTTGAAGTCACTCTGACAGAGATTCTACTTTATTCCACTGTGATTAAAGATTTTGTTGTTAATGCTATTAATTTTTCTAATACCCCACTACATTGGTAGAGATATTGTAAGCTATATTCATTTTAACATATTTGATTTTGCATTCATCATGACCTTATTATCAAATATAAAATATCAAGGCTGGGCACAGTGGCTCACGCCTGTATTCCTAGCACTTCGGGAGGCTGAGTTGTGGGGCGGGGATCACTGGAGGTCAGGAGTTTGAGACCAGCCCGCCCAACTTGGTGAAACTCTGTCTCCACTAAAAATACAAAAATTAGCCAGACATGGTTGTTGTGTCCCAGCAACTCAGGAGACTGCGGCAGGAGAGTCGCTTGAACCTAGGAGGTGAAGATGGCTGTGAACCGAGATTTCGCCACTGCACTCCAGCCTGGGCAACAGAGCAAGACTCCATCAATCAATCAGTCAATCAGTCAATGTCAAAAGTGAACCAAAGACCAGTAAGTTAGAAGTTTATTTATAAACTTCCTGGCTATTTTCTTTCTTTCTTTTTTTAAATATTACTCAAAATTAAATATTTATACCCATAGAGCTAGTAATCACGTTGATGAAAAGTACTAAAAGTCATGATTCAGTCATCAGAACACCTAAAGCTAAAAGTAGACCTATGAACCATTTTGCTTATAAAAGGAAGGAACAAAATCTGAATTCTTACGGGTAAAGGCTTAGCAACTCCTATTCTCACAGTTCCTGACGGTGCTCCCTTCAGTGCTTCTACAGCTTCCTCAAGACTGCTGTTTTCCAAGTTAACATCATTTACAAACATGAGTCGGTCACCAGGAAGAAGTCGTCCATCCTTTTCAGCAATGCCGCCAGGCACCAAAGAACGAATTATAATCACAGTGCTTGCTGGATCAATTGGATCCTGACGGAAGGCAATAAGGAAAGAGGAGTCAGCTCATTTTACAAAGAAAATTCTTCTACAGGTCGTCCACTCTAAATTGTTAAGGAATGAGTAATTGTTTCAAGTGTGTTTAAAAATTTTCATGCCAAAAAAATTCATGCAAAATTTCTAATTAATTATTTAGACAAAGATTATCTCCATTTTAGAGGGTTTAGGAAGACAATGGCACCCTCACTTAAACAATGGCACCCTCACTTCCTAATGTTCCTGAGTAGACCTCTTAAATTGTACAGATAACTTTAAAATTATAATTTTAACTTTGATAAGTTATCAAATTTTGTAATTATTATTGGAGGCCAGATGTCGGGTATACTAATTATTAACAAAAGCACTTGCTAAACAGGGTGTTACTATATGGAACATCAACTCACTACTAGAATATAAGTGCACTGAAGGTAGGACACATCATTTTGAAATGAAAGAACAGAGAGAGAGAGTGGCCATAAAGTATGTGGTACTAAAGTATTTTCAGACACACAGCAACCTTAATGTCTTAACAAGGCTCTAGAGTCAGGCCCTATGAACACAATTTCCTGGAGTCATCTACAGTGGCTTTCTGATCCAGTGTAAGGAGCAACAGCTGCACTACATAGACAGGCTAACCATCTCTTTGCTTAGCCAAGAATGCAATGCAGACAGGGACACAAGGCCAACTTGACCAACTTAAGTATATTCATAAATTTAGTCAAATGATTGGAACAGCAGAAATATTAATTGGAATATCAGATTATACATTAGCATTCATGTTATAGACAAAAGAAATATCTACTTCTTTATGACTTACCATTAAAACATGAGTCATCAAATAAGTGCATGGAAGTAAAAATAATATAAACACTCCCCAAATAACAAAAAAAAAAACCCACTATGATATTCCTAAAATGTATCTTCCAATTTTCGAGAGGTGAAATAAAATAGCTCAATGAACTCAATATTAAAAGAAATCCTTTATGATAATCAATGAATCATATAAATCACTATTGTGAAAGATTGACTGGAAAAAAGAAATTGTCTTTGATGGCTGTAAACTATCATCATCTGCTTTTTCTTTGATAGCAACAATATGCCTTTAGTACACAGCATCTTTAAAAAAAATTGTTAAAAGCAGTATATACTTACCTGATAATCTAAAATGCTAAAACCAAGTCCTTTGCTCCCTTTCTCCAGCTCTATGTGCTGAATGCCAGCCTCCCACATGGCCAAAGGTGCTTGAACCTCCTCTGTACTCTGACCCACATCAGTCATCGCCAGCACTGGATCCTCTGTCTCTGACGACCCGATGAACTCACCTAGATCTACATGAGGCTGGATAACATCAGACAGCTCTTGTTTCAGAGGCATTACATTTGCTGACACACATACCAACACCACAAGAAAAGGGATATTCCCAGCGCCTGTCCAGAACAAAACATCCTCAAACAAGAGTAGCAGCAGCTTTTCATGAAACCTTTAGGAACTAAGGTAGTAATTATTGAAAGCTGTTAAAAACGAAGAAATACCTAAGTTTTAACAAACATTAAAAATATATGATTCAATGGTTTACACAAATATGCAATGTTACATCTCGACAGTACGACTGTGGGTGACTGTCACTTTTTTCGTCAGTGTTTCAATCAACTCTACAGTCAGAAAAAAATGTAAACCCATTTTGATATTCAATAAAAGGAATTCTTAAGATAATTAAAAACAAGAGAAAATGGATATATATGAAAGTTCTATACTCTATGCAAATAAGAGTTCTAAAATGCTGTGACTTGTGCATATGGTTATTTCATTAACAAATTAACATACACAGTGGCAAAACATAGATTTGAAACCAGATTTGCCCCAGCTTGAAGCAGCTTGAATATTTAAAATCTGAGTTACATTGAACAATGTTCATAACCTGGGCCCCAGAGTTACCCATCTCATAGAATTTTCTGAGGACTAAATGAAGTAACATTTATAAAGCATCTGACAGAAATAGAGATTCAAAATGATAGCTTCTTTCAGTAAAAATAAATTAAAGAATATAGGTTAATTCAACTTTGTTCATCTATATGAACATAACTTAAAGAAAGATGTGTTTATGAGGATGAAATTCTAGTTTGTACAGTATCTTTGCTTCTAATCAATTATTGCACAGCCTAGGACCACAAATGCAAATGACACCTATCTGCTTTATTGTAATAACCCCATTATACACATAAAAACATGGATGGATATATACAGGGTGCTAGACTTTGAGTGCTACAAAATTTGGCATTATGTTTCTTGTTCTACCCTATTCTAATCACCCATATGAATATTAAACTATGCATTTTATTCTTCAAAATTTTCAAAATTATTCCATTGTACTGATTCATTCAATATAATATAAATCAAATCCTAACATCATCTCTCAATATACCTTAAATGAGATTTGACTAGACCACAAATCATGCAAAGTCCAAATCCTAACTTTAGGTATGTATTGTGTATCCTAGAAAAGCTGACTAGCTCCATTTCTTGACATCATGATATCAATGAATGAAAAATAATAAATAAACAGGAAAATGTGACTTCCTGAATGTCACAGAGAATTATCTGACATGTAGCATTATGGACTCAAATTTATGGTATTTTAAAAGGACAGTATGTAAACAAGTAAGACCTATCCACACAGAAATGCTGTGTCCATCCATATTTTACCATTCACTAAGTGGTAACTCTGTGCCAGGCAGAGTTGGAGAGGTTATTCAAAAATATTTTTTAAAACATACATACTATGTACATACTATTTATATATTTCAGTTTTCTCTTCTGCAAATGGAGATGAATATGAGCATCTACTTCATAGAAATGCTGCAAGTAAACTAAACAAGTATGTAGTGTGCATTAATATCTAACATGATTACATAATCTTATTTAACCTTCAGGGCAACTTTTTGAGACAGGCATCATGACTGACATTTTACCAAGGAGAAAACTGAAGTTCAGAAAGATGAAGTGATTTACCCAATTTCCCATAGCTAGTGTCAAGTCTGATTCAAACCCAAATTTGTCTGACTTTAAATTCTATCCTCCAAGCCATGGACTATGTGAGTAAATCAAATACCTAATTAAAAAATGCTTAAAATTTTTTAAGTCATTTAGCCTTTCCATTTTATATGTAGGTTAGCCTCATGTATGCAGATCTGATACCTTTTCTGTTAGCTCAATATCGCATAAGTCCAGGCTATCCAATTCTGATTGGGTGGTGGGTGGCACAGTTCGACGACAGCACACCATTGTCACTTCTATAGGCAATTCTTTTAAGATATTCACCACATCTTGGTGATTTTCCCCAAGTAAAGTTATGCCATTTACCTGTGAAAAAAGATATATTGTCCAAGAAACAACACTTCATAATATGAACATTCTTTTGAACACTTTTTTTATTAAATATAAATTTTACTATAGTCATTACTATAGTTTACTGTGCTCAGAACTATAGTGAGACCTGTGGAAATACCATCTAAATTTATGTGCAAGTTTAGAGTATTGTTGGAATTGGAGCTTCTAAAGCACTCAAAGAAAACCACTAGCTTTCATCCATGTTTGATCTGCCAGTGTAGTGGTCTGGAAAAAAAAGACAATAAAAATATTTCCAAAGAATAAAAGGAACAAGGAGAAGAATATTATAAAACTTTGACATTTTATGTAATTATAAAGTAAAAAAAAAATTGGACAATGACATATATTGTATGCTAGTGTGTTTTGAAAAGTGAGGGAAAGTAATATATTCAAACTTTCTTATTTATGCATTAAAAATACTGGCAGATTACAAAGAAGCAAATATATTAGTAGTTACCTAATGAAGGATGATAAGAACTGGATGAATGGGGACAGGAAGGAGACTCTTTTTCCATTCTTTATCTTTGTATTCTCTGTGATTTTAAACATGTGAATGTATTACTTATTCTAAAATTAAATAAATGTTAAAAAATTTTCAAAGACTGTTTTATAGTTTTCTGAACCTAAATAAAAAATGGCATGGAATTAGGTCTAAAGCTAAATGTACACACAGATACAAAATTTCTGCTTTGGGTTGTTTTCATTTGTAGATTTTTCTCAAGTCCCTTTTGGAGGTGAAATTTAAAATGAGAATTTATTCACCACATTAAGCCTCCTGCAACCTTTTCCATGTCTCGTTTAAGGAGGAGAAGGAACAGCATAACTCCTTACTTCCAATAGTTCGTCTCCACTGAAAAGCTTCCCGCTGTGTCCAACAGGACCCTCTGGCAGAACGGATCGGATAAAATGATGTCCCACTGTTGCTTCCAGGCTTATCCCCAATCCACTGTTCTCACTAAACTTGCTCACGTGGGCCACCTGAAAAGAAAAAAAAGAAACCACCACAATTTTGTGTTCTTTCTTTTATTTCTACTCATGCACACATTTTATGTTTTATGTTTACCCAAAAGTGGTCATCTTTCTCACAAAGCTTCAAAAACCATATCGTAAAACGGCAAAGCTTTGGGGCTTTTCCTTTGAAAGAGTACTGGTATCTTTTGATTTCATGAACTAACAAACTGAACAGAAGCAGTGAGCTGCAAGCACCCATTACATAGGTCTCATTTGCTTCTCATAAATAGGTACAATTTCTCTCCTTGTTTCCCAAGTAGAAAAACGAGGTTCAGAAAAGTTACCATGACCAGAGCTGCACAGCTAGAAAAGGGTTTGAATCTAAACAAAGAACCTAGAACCACATTCCTGGTTTTATGCTGTATCCAGAGACAATGGTCTTTAAAAATGATCAAAGCTTAAAACAAAAGAATGAACTTCCAATTTCCTACTGTTAAATTAAATAATGAAGAATGTTAGAAAGCTGCTCGTTTTCACACAGAATCCAATAAATATAATACTAAAATCAGAAAGTATGCCAAAGATGATCTACTTTATCCCTTTCATTTTATAGTTAAGGAAACTGAGGGATAAAAGGACTAAAAAAAAGTTTCATTAAAAGAGCTTTTAAAATTTTAATGATAATGTGCAGAAGTCAGCTTCAGAGGCAGTATCATCCGACTTTGAAATCTAATACTGGATGAAATCCTTCTCACTCCTGAAAACCCAATTTAGACATCATTTCCTCTGAGAATGTCCCATCCAATAATGTCCATTAGTCAGTACTGTTACACTACTTCCCTTATGATTTCATTTATGCTGTATCACTACATAGCAAACAATTTGAAGTCAGATCTATGTCTTATTACCTTTATCTGATCACAGCCCATAAATAACTTAGTCCTTTTTCATTTATTGTACACTTTCGCCCTTGACAGATTACTAGGAATGCCACCAAGAAAGCATGAGCACAAAGGGTAGTTAAAATTTCAGCCTTTGGATAAAGAAAATGTAGCACATATACACCATGGAATACTATACAGCCATAAAAAAGAATTAGTTCATGTCCTTTGCAGGGACATGGATAAAGCTAGAAGCCATCACTCTCAGCAAACTAACACAGGAACTTATGAGTGAGAACACCAGATGTTGTTGAACAATGAGGAGTTGAACAATGAGAACAAATGGACACAGGGAGGGGGACATTACACACCAGGGCCTGTAGCGGGGTGGCGGCAAGGGGAGGGAGAGCATTAGGATAAATACCTAATGCATGCAGGTCTCAAAACCTAGATGATGGGTTGACAGGTGGAGCAAACCACCATGGCACATGTATACCTATGTAACAAACCTGCACATTCTGCACATGTATCCTAGAACTTAAAGTAAAATTTAAAAAAAAAGAAAAAGTTCAGTCTGAGCTCTGATGCCTATGACAAAATGGCTAGTCAAAGGGTCTCCTTCATTATTCAGTTACCACCCGAAGAACTGCAGTCTCAGTTATGCACACCTGCCACATTAACCCTACCCCTCCATGAAAATAATTTCTGAAGTTTCATGTTAAATTAACCACTGTTAAGATGGACCTTAACGTATTTTTCCTTAAGTCAATTCAAAATGGTAGTAACAGCTATACTTATTCAATTCATATTTGACTGTTAATCATTTTGAATGTTTAAAAAAAAAAAGATTATAGCAAGGTGCAGTGGTGCATGCCTGTAATCCCAGCAATTTGGGAGGCTGAGGTGGGCAGACTGCTGGAGTCCAGAAGTTCAAGATCAGCCTGGGCAACATGGCGAAACCCAGTCTCTACAAAAAAATACAAAAATCAGTTGGATGTGGTGCTGCATGCCTGTAGTCCAAGCTACTTGGAAGGCTGAGGCAGGAGAAGTTTGATCCCTGGTGGTCAAGGCTGCAGTAGCCATGACTGCACCACTGCACTCCAACCTAGGTGACAGAGCGAGACCTTGTCTCAAAAAATTAGAAAAAAAACACAGATGATTATGGTCATGAGGATTAAATGAAACACTAAGAACACTGCTGCTTGGCACAAAGTACTCTATAAATGCTAGTCATTAATATATGTCATCTGTTGTATCTTCTCCCTTCTAGTCCAGAGGCATACAAATTTACAAGAAATATGAACAATTCTACCTAACATAGTATTTTATTCTTTCTTTTGAAATCCGTGAAATTTGCTATGTATCTTAAGATTGATAATTTATATGAATTTTGTTAGACCTTTTGGAATGGTAGATCACAATGGCTATGCTAGATATACAGGCTATTAATAAACATAAAACATTCACCACAGCATAAGAGGTATGAAAAAAAGTATGTAGAATTAACCTTTTCAGGAAGGTAAATACATAGGAGGGGAAAAGAAAGAGTAGAAAAGAGTCCTTTTACAATTTTGTTCGTAAGTCATGATACATTTTGTTTTATTTTTAAATAAACTCATTCTGTTTTCATTCTTTCTATAAATCATAGGTTTAAAATCAGAAAACCCTTCCTTGTGTCTATATTATTCATACTATTACTGGAAATATTAAAATACTGATAAAATACAAGTTTCAAAACTTCCACCCCATTTATTTCATTTCTTTGTTACTATATACTTCTCCAACCTAATTTTTTTTTATTACCTGAATCACCACATTAGGTTGTCTAAGAAAGTCCTGTACATTTGGTTCTTCTCTGGAACTCTAATGATTACCTCTATTATTCCCTCAAACTGCCTGCTCAAATACAGTTACAAGTTAGAAAATTACAGAAGGTAGCTAACCTACCACTATTTCATAGTTAATTCCCATAATCCTTTGCCACTTTGTCAGCAGGACAGCTTCTTGTTTTCGTGCATCTTCTATTTCTTCTATCTCAGCTGACAGTAATGGATAACCTGAAATAGTCAAGGCAATTAAGTTAGTAGTAAACTACAAAAATCTCCATATCTTAACATCCTGTACCAAGGATTCTGTGATCAGATCCCATTGTATCAAGTCAGATTCTTCGCCCAATATATGGGCTATTCTCATCTCCATAATTATTTTAATACTTCAATTAAGAACGCTATCATTTGTATGTTTGATACTACTCACTTTTAACAGATTTATTTTAAATCTTAACTATATTTCTATTAAAGTGTCCATGTATTATCTAATTTTTATTTAAAATAATAAGGACTCTGAGTAGTTCCAGAATTCACTTTGAAGTCCTCTGCTAATGCTACAGTAAAAAGTGATGTCATCTTCAATGTTGTCTGTTTTATTTTCATTTAGTTCATCAGGGGAAAAAAGGACTAAGTTATTACTTCACAAAATCAAATAAATGAAATCAACAAACAATATATATAACTCCATGTACAATGAGAAAATATAAAGAAATAATAAAAAAAACTAAGGCTATACATTAAAAGCCTATAATTGATATCTCAATAATTTACAAAAGAGAAATTTTAAAAGGAAAGAAAACACTAAACAAATTATATAAACAATACTGAATTTAAAATGCTTACCTAAAACAAGAAACTGGTTGAGAAATTTAAAGTCATAGTCAAAGATTTCCATATTTCATGACAGTTCCTACTCATAAGATTTGTCTTTTTAAAATCTCTATTAGGCACTATTCTCTAAATTAAATTTCAATATCCTTTTTAGCTTTGAAATTTCAAATTTAAAGAGTGTTAAAAAATTCAGATTTCTTATTAGTTGCCTCCTCTTTTGGTGGGAATATCCAGGAGCTTTCATTTCAGGCACATTTTGTAGATCTGTTATGCTTTAAGCTAATAAGATGATTCTGTTTCCTCCTTAAAAGACTAAACAATAAACTATAATTTCTTTTTTGGTTTGAAGACTAGCCTCCCCAAATAAGTGTTACTTTCTCAAAATTAAATTCAGTCCAGAGGTTAACAGATATAAAAGTACAGTTAGATAGAAGAAATATGTTCCAGTGTTTTTGTTTGTTTGTTTTTAAATTAGATGAGGGATCTTGCTATGTTGCTCAGGCTGGTCTCAAACTCCTGGTCTCAGTAACACTCCTGAGTAGCTGGGATTACACGAATAAGCCACTATGCTGAGTAATTCTAACATTATCGGGTGACTACAATTAACAAGTTATTGCATATTCTTTTTAAAATATTTTAATGATACATAATCATATATATTTATGGGGCATATATGATAATTTTGATACATGCATACAATGTGTAATGATCAAATAAGCATAATTAGGATATCCAGTCCCTCAAACATTTATTATTTTTGTGTGTGTGTTGGGAACATTCCAAATCTTCTTCCTATTTTGATATATACAATAAGTTATTAATTATTGCCACCCTACTGTACTATTGAACACTAGAACTTATTCCTTCTATTTAACTGTATTTTTGTACCCAGTAACCAATACCTCTTCATCCCACTACTCCCCAAACTCTTCCAAGCCTCTGGTCATTCTACTCTCTATGCCCAGAAACCAACTTTTTAAGACCCCACTTACAAGTGAGATCATGCAGTATGTGTCTTTCTGTGCTTGGTTTATTTCACTTAACACAATGTCCTCCAGTTTCATCCCTGTTGTTACAAAAGACAAAATTTCATTCTTTTTGTGGCTGAATGATATCCCATTGTGTATATATACCACACTTTCTTCATCCATTATCCTGTTGATGGGCACTTTGGTTGCTTCCCTATCTTAGCCATAGTGAACAGAATGGCAATAAACATAGGGGTACAGATATTTCTTTGCTATACTGATTTCCTTTCTTTTGGATATATACCCAGAGTAGGATTGCTGGATCATACGGTAAACTGTTCGTTTTTTGAGGAACCTCCATATTGCTCTCCCCAGTGGCTGCACTAATTTACATTACCACCTACAGCATATGAGGGTTCCCCTTTCTCCACATCCTTGTCAGCATTCATTATTGCTTGTCTTTTGGATAAAAGCCATTTTAACTAGGGTGAGACGATATCTCATTGTAGTTTTGACTTGCATTTCTCTGATGATCAGTGATGAACATTTTTTCATATACCTATTGATCATTTGTATGTCTTCCTTTGAGGACTGTCTATTCAGATCTTTTGTGAATTTTTAATCAGATTATTTGTTTTTCTATTGAGTTTTTGAGCTCTTTATATATTCTGGTTATTAATCAGATGGGTAGCTTGAAAATATTTCTCCCATTCTTTGGGTTATCTGTTCACATTGTTGATTGTTACCTTCGCTGTGCAGAAAAGCTTTTTAGCTTGATGTGATCCCATTTGTCCATTTTGGCTTTGGTTGCCTGTACTTTTAAGGTGTTACATAAAAAATCTTTGCCCAGACCAATCCAATGTCCTGAAGCATTTTCCTAACGTTTCCTTCAGGTCTTATATTTATATATTTAATCCGTGTGTGTGTGCGTGCGTGTGTGTGTGTGTTTTGGGACAGGTCTCTGTAATATACTTAGAAGTCTGTTGGTGTGATGCCTATTTAGAGTCATTTGTGGGTACATGTGAATTTTAGGGTTGTTCTCTATTTCTGTAAAGAATGCCATTGGTATATTCATAGGTATGGCATTGAATATATAGATATCTTTTGGTAGTATGGATATTTTAACAATATTAATTCTTCTAGTCCATGATCATTGAATATCTTTCCATATTTTTGTGTCCTTTTCAATTTCTCTCATCAGTGTTTTGTCGGTTTCACTGCAGAAATCTTTTACTTCTTTGTTCACATTTATTCCTAGGTATTTTATTTTTCTTGCAGCTGTTGTAAATGGGATCACTTTCTAAATTTCTTTTTCGGATTATTTGCTATGGTGTATGCTACTTATTTTTTATGTTAAGTATGTATCCTGCAACTTTACTAAATTTATATATCAGTTCTAATCATTTTTGGTGAATTCTTTAGGTTTCTAAATATAGGATCATTTTATCTGCACATAAGGACAATTTGACTTATCTCTTTCCAATCTGGATGTCCGTTACTTCTTTGTCTTGCTTAATTGCTCCAGCAAGGACTTGCAGTATTTATGTTGAAGAAAAGGTGGTAAAAGTGAGCATCCTTGTCTTCTTCCAGATCTTAGAGAAAAGGCTTTTGACTTTTCTCTGTTCAGTATACTAGCTATGGATTTGTCATATATGGCCTTGATTATTTTGGGCATGTTCTTTTAATTGCTAGTTTGTTGAAATATTTTATCATGAAAGAATGTTGAATTTTATTGAATGCTTCTTCAGCATCTATTGAAATGATCATATGATTTTTGTTCTCTGTTCTGTCAATGTGATGTATCCCATTTACTGATTTGCATATGTTGAAACATCCTTGCATCCTTGGGATGAACGATACTTGATTATGATTAATGATCTTTTTAATGTGTTGTTGAGTCTGGTTTGCTGGTATTTTGTTGAGGATTTTTGCAACTATGTTCATGAAGGATTTGTAGTTTTATTTTCGTTGTGTGTCCTTGTCTAGTTTTAGAATCAGGGCAAGACTGGCCCCATATAATGAGTTTGTGAGTATTCCCTCCTCTTCAATTTTTTGGAATAGTTTAGTAGAACTAGATTAGTTCTTTAAATGTTTGGTAGAATTCAGTAGTGAAGTGTCAAGTCCTGGGATTTTCTTTAATGAGAGACTTTTTTTTACCAACTCAATCTTGTTACTGGTCTGTTCAGGTTTTCTATTTCTTCATGGTTTAATCTTACAATCTTGGTAGACTGTAAGTGTCCAGGAATTTATCCATCTCTTCTAGGTTTTCTGATTTACTGGTGTGCAGTTGTCCATAATAGTCTCTAACAATCCTATGTATTTCAATAGTATCAATTATAATGCCTCCTGTTTGTCTCTGATTTTATTTATTTTAGGTCGTCTTTTTGGCTTAGTTACTATGGCAAAAGACTTGATGACTTCCTTTACCTTTACAAAACCAACTTTCTGTTTTCTTAATCTTTTGTATTTTTGTCTCAGTTTCATTTATTTCTGCTACAATTATTCTTCTTTCCTTCTGCTCCATCAGGTTTGGCTTGTTCTTGCTTTTCTCAGGTTCATAATTAGTTTGTTTATTTGAAGTCTTTCCTCTTTTCTGATGTAGGTATTTGTTGTTACAAACTTCCCCCTCAGAACTGATTTTGCTGTAGGCCATAGGTTTGGTATGCCGTGTTCCCATTTTCACTTGTCTCAAGAAATTTTTAAATTTCCTTTTTAATTTATTGACGTATTTACTGTTCAGAAGCATAGTATTAAATTTCAATGAATTTGTAAAGTTTTCAATGTTTCTTCTGTTATTGATATCTAGTTTTATTCCATTATGGTCAGAAAAGATACTTGATATGATTTTGGCATCTTAAGATTTATAAAGACTTGTTTTGTGTCATAGTATATGGTCTAGACTGGAGTATGTTTCATATGTTGTTGAGAAAAATGTGTACTCTGCAGCTGTTGGATGGAATGTTCTGTAAATGTCTATTGGGTCAATTTGGTCTACAATGAAGTCTAACTGATGTTTTACTGTTGATTTTCTGTCTGGACAATCTGTCTACTGCTGAAAGTAGGGTGCAGAAGTCCCCTGCAATTATTATATTGCAGTAAATCTCTCCCTTCAGGCTTATTAATTTTTAAATATATTTGGGTGCTCTGATGTTGGGTGTATATATGTTTACAACTGTTATATCTGCTTGCTATATTGAACTACTGATGCTTTTCTCATCATATAATAACCTTGTCTTTTTATTTTTTTACTGTGCTTCACTTAGTCTATTTTATCTGACATAAGTATACCTACTTCTGCTCATTTTGTTTCCATTTGCATGAAATATCTTTTCCATTACTTCACTAGAAAGCAATATAGCAATATTGGGGCTTCTTTGAATGTGGTGTTTCTTTTCTCTTGAGGCTTTCAGTTTTTCTTTTTTATTTTGCTAGTCTGATTAAGATGTGCCTTGGGGATTTCCTCTTTGTACTGAATATATTTGGTTACCCCTAAGCCTGTAGCTGGATGGTGTTGTCTTTCTCCAGATTTGAGAAATTTTCAGTTACTATTTCCTTAAATGTGCTTTCTAGGCCTTTTTATCTCTGGTCTCCTTCAGGAATTCCTATTACACAGAGATTAGTTGACTTGATGGTATCCCACAATTCTCATAGGTCTCCTTCACCCTTTTAAATTATTTTGTCTTTCTGCTCCTCTGATAAGGTTATTTCATATGGTCTCTCTCCAAGCTCACTAAGTTTCTCTGTCTGATCAAATTTGCTTCAATCAAAACTTTCTAATGAGATTTTGGCTTACTGTATTATTTACTTCTAAGGTTTGTATCTTTTATTTATAAAAGATAAAATAAAAGATACAGTGAAATAAAAGATACAAAGATAAAATAGAAGACACAAAGAAATAATTCTTTATCAAATTTCTCATTGTGATCCTGGATTTTTTAAATTTCATTTTGTTTTCTATCCATATTTTCCTGTGATTCCCTGAACCTCTTTAGCAGGATTATTCTGAATTTTCTGTACAACATTTCATAGATCTTCAATTCTTCTGGGTCCACTGCTGGAGTTCTGTTAATTTCTTTTGGTGGTATCCTACTTCTCCATGTTTTCACAATCCTTGTATTTTTACATTGATGATGGTTCATTTGAGGAGCTGGTTACCTCTTCCAGTTTTTGCAAGTGCTCTTTGGTGGTGTCAGAGCTTTACTACTTGGTATCAGAACTTAAATGCTGGGCTGTTGTTTTTTCCCATTCTGGGGAGGATTTATATGAGTACTGCAACTAAAACACTTCCCTGAAACTAACTCCTTGACTTGCTATTATTTCCTGTCTAGGGAAGGCTTACAGCAAGCACCGAAAGTTAAACATTGCCCTAGAATTGTATTGTTGCCCTGCTATGGGTCCCCAGTCTGGGGAAGATTTAAGCTGGCACCAAAACTTAATCCCAACCTTTCAGTTGTTTCTAGGCCAGGAGACGGCTCCATGAGAGCACCAGGATTTTGTGGAAAATCCAACTAAAGACAGGATCTTCCCACAGATTGTACCCCAGCATCAACATGGAACCAGACAGTCTCTTCAACATGGCTTACCCACTTATCAGAGTGCAGAATACCTGCCAAAATGCATGCCAGTCACTGTGATCAGTGCCTCTGTCTTTGTTCCCAACTCACCCCAAGTGCTTTAGCCCTCCCGGAACTCCCAGTAGTTCACAGGCAAGGAACCTAGGTGGATTTCCAGTGAAAGATTACCAGACCAGTGGAGAGACTGAATGTCTAACTCCAATTTCCTTCTCTCATCTTGGGAACTGTGGGTCTAAAGCAATTCTCTTTGAGCGGCATTATGCCAGTTTGAGGAAGGGGGCAGCTCAGCCTAAAATTACCATTTATCTTATCAGTCATGGCTTTTCTCAATTCTGTAGGCCTAGGAAGTTTCTCTGTTTCTCCCTCTAGATCTGGTCAACTCAGGATGGTATTTTTGTCTTTGATAGTTTCTAGTTGTATGTATGTAGGAAGAAGGATGGGGGAGGAATCTTCTAATCTGTCATCTTGTTGATGTCACTCTTCAATGTACTGTATATTTTCAAATAGCCAGAGGAGCAGGATGTTGCGTTGAGTGTTCCCAAAACAAAGAAAAAATAAATCTATGAGGTGATAGATATGCTAATTACTCTGATTTGATCATTATACACTGTATACATGTATGGAAATATCAGACTGTACCCCAAACATATGTACAATTATTATAGGTCAACTAAAAATAATAAAAGCAAATAAATTCAGTACAGAGGGAAATAACTATGCAAGGATGAATGCAGATTACAGGGAAGCTTTGAATTGATTCTGCAAGAGAAATAGGAGAGTGTTCAGAGTCCTATCTCTTTCCACACTTTCTTTCTAAGTCTGCTGTGTTTACACAGCTAGGCAGTGATTTAAGCAGGTGAGATTATGAATGGAGAAAGTAGGGAATCATGCTGCTGATAAAAACAGTCTGCAATTCATATTCAACCAACCTTCAGCAGAACAACTCTACATTCTTACCCTCTCACAATTGCCCCAAGACTGGATTTCAGGCATATATTTAAAAATCATAAAGTCTAAACCTCTGATCTGGCTGGAAAGTCAAATGACTTGTCCAGGCTTGCACGATGTGTAAAATATCTGTGGAAGAGGCAATAATATCTTATCCCTTTTCTGAGGACTGGTACTAGAAGTCTGTGCTTTATTTTGTTTAAAAAAGATTCTGGGATTCCTGATTCTAGGTCTATAGTCACCCCCATGTATCCTGCCACAAACACACACACACACACACACACACACACAGAGAGAGAGAGAGAGAGAGAGAGAGAGAGAGAGAAAGGGAGAGAGAGAAAAATTTCTCATTAGCTACCTTCACCAGAGCAAAATAGATGGTTCTGCACCTTGGCGACAACTCCCACACCTATGCCCACTTAATATCACAAGTATCATGCTCTAAACATTTTTATCCTTTCCTACAATTCTTGATATTCACTTTAGCCTAAATAATTTATTTACTTATTAGTGTAAAAATGGCAGAATGTTATTAGTACATGTGAATTCTACAGATCTAACTTCTGGAATATCTCTGCAAACATAAATATCCCTCTAAAATAGTAAAGTTCATTCAAAATTTTCAGCAGAAAATCCAATAATGAAGGAACAGATATGTTAAAGAACAACAAAGCTTTGGTGTAATCATATAGTAAAAAGAATTCACATGAAGGGAGGGAGATCAGTCTTGTATCCTGTTCAGTGGGTTTAAGTTATCAAGTACCTAAAGCAATCTGAAAGGTAAAGGAAGCACACAGCACATAGAATAAAAAGAGGAGAGCAACATTCTGGCAAAACTATGTATTAAAATAATGCTACTGGCCAGGTGTGGTGGCTCACACCTGTAATCTCAGCACTTTGGGAGGCCAAGGTGGGCAGATCATTTGAGGTCAGGAGTTTGAGATCAGCCTGGCCAACATGGCAAAACCTGTCTCTAATACAAATAATAATAATAATAATGCTACTCTAAATTTTTAAAAATAGCTTGATGGGTCCTATGTTTATAGTGAGAGAATTCCCAGAAGGTGCGATAATTTCTCTGCAATTACCTTCTAAACCAACTTCCCAATATTAAATATTGGAACCCCTGAAAAATTAAGAAGTGAGAAAAAAGCCTCCCAAAATTGAACAGTCTCATTCCCAAGAGCTTACGTGTTAATGATTCTCCTGTGTTTATTTTTAAATACTTTATAATTTTATAACTGTTAGTTTATGTTGGCTGTATAGAGACAAAGAGATTAAATTAGAACCACATATACAACCAGTTAATTCCTAAGGAGTTCTGGTCAAAAAAATATGGAAGTAAGAATAGACTGACTCAGCAAGAAAGTGTAAGTGAACAATAAATGAAAGAAAAATTTAGCTATAAATGGAATGCTTTAATCTGTAAGACCACTTAGTCACATTTATAAATAGGGATTTACAAACATCACTTTTTGAAATTTTTTTTAGTAACTTACAATGTATCCATAGAGGCTTAATAACATTTGTAAAATCATTTCTAAAAAAGAAAATAGTGAAGTACATAAGCTGGCTCTAGGTGTTTACCTTCTTCTTCAATTGGTAATATGTTGGTGTTTCTCCTCGAAGATAAAGAATCCTCATCTTTTTCATAATTTTCTTAAAGATAAAATATTTTAATAATTTTATCTTTAGTATAATCAAGCACTTGAATTTTTCTAAACCCAGTATATTTATTTGAACTCCTACATGAGAGTCTGTTTTTTAGAGATAAACTTCTTAATAACTATATGTACTTAAAGGCAAGTTCTGTTAGTGGAAAAGAAGTAATACATTTCTCCTGTGATTTGCTCCTCTGTTTCTTAATAGTGCAATATGTATAAATGGCATAAATATCAGAATGGTCCACAATTTTAGAAATGAAACAGCCAAAAGCCTTTTCAGCCAAAAGCCTGATTTCTACCAATAAATCACTGAGCTACATAGGGGTTTCAGTAATTTGCAGACATATTCATGTACAAACAGCTTATGAATGACATTTCTAAATGTGGAATTAAAGTCAATTCCTTCAAGGAAAGGCTGGACATTTAGAATTATTATGAAGGTCACATAAATAATCCAGGCGGACGAGCACTCCCCTAAAGTGAGAACATTGCAATGACATCCAGGAGTAAGGCAGAAACAGAAAGGTAAATGACTGCCTGTTTCCAACTGAGAAATGGTGACAATGAATAAGACAGAAAGAAATCTGCTCTATTCAGCAGCCTACTCTACAGTTTATAGACACATTGCTGGTCCCGATTAATCCTGACTTTATTAAACTTCCTTTCTTGCCTTGGTTTATAATGAATAGTTGAGGGTAAAATGCATTCTGAAAAATTTAAAACCATTCTGAAATAGTAAGTTACTTTGGAATTTAAAAAAAATTGGAGACAATATAAACGTCTAACTAAAAACCAGATTAACTGAGGATTACCTTTGATTATGCTGGCATTAACAGGGGACAAATCTGCATCTTTTGTGACGTCTTCCCTTGACATGAGCTCGGCTTCCTGCTTCATTCCTCTCCTCATTAGTGTCAGGAGCACCGTTTGTCCTGTGTGTCGCAATACCTCTACTGCTTGTTGATTAGTAAAACCCTGAAGATTTGTGCCATCTACCTGCGATTAAAAAAAAGCATGTTATGTGTTAAATAATTGGACATTTGTATTACCAGTTCACAAAATGTGTATGTATAGTTTGTTAGTGTGAAAAGAATGGAGAATAAGTATTCCTCTCATTAGGGAATGGACAGTAAGACCCTAATATCTCTTTGGGAACCAGTATTAACAGGGATGCACTAGAATCACTTGAGAGAGTTCTGTTTATTTTAATATAGATTCTGGGGTACCATATCCAGAAACTGAGTCACTAGTTCTAGGGTAGGACACAGGCTTCTATGCTGTTTTTTTTTTTTCCTTTTTGTTGAGACAGGGTCTCACTCTATTGCCCAGCCTGGAGTGCAGTGGCACAATCATGGCTTCCTTCAAGCTTAACCTCCTAGGCTCAAGTGATCCTCCCACCGCATCTTCCCAAGTAGCTGGGATCACATGTACACACCACCACACCTGGCTTTTTTTTTTTCTTTGAGACGGAGTCTCACTCTGTCACCAGGCTGGAATGCAGTGGTGCAATCTCTGCTCACTGCAACCTCCACCTCCCAGGTTCAAGCGATTCTCCTGACTCAGTCTCCCAAGTAGCTGAGACTATAGGTGCAAGCCACCATGCCCAGCTAATTTTTGTATTTTCAGTAGAGATGGGGTTTCAGCATGTTGGCCAGGAAGGTCTCGATCTCTTGACCTCGTGACCTGCCCGCCTTGGCCTCCCAAAGTGCTAAGATTACAGGCATGAGCTACCGCGCCTGGCCTACTTTTTAAAAATTTTTGTAGAGATGGAGTCTCCCTATGTTGCCCAGGTTAGTCTTGAACTCCAGGGCTCAAGGGATCCTCCCACCTCAGCCTTCCAAAATGGTAGGTTTACAGATACGGGCCACTGTGCCCTAATCTACTCCTTTTTAAATATGCTTTTATATTCCTCAGGTGATCTCAATGCACAGTTAAGTCTGGAAACCAAACTATGCAGGATTAAAAGGAATAAAAGACAGTGATGAATGTGCTTATTGAGTGCATTGATGTATCGCAAGGTCATATTTATATTGCCTTTCAAAAAAGAAAGAAAAAAAGTGTCTTTTTATTTGTGTTTTCAAAAAAATAAATACATTTGATTTTCCCCTTTTCACAAATGACAAAACATTCAAAAATGTCCCTGTGATCTTTCCAAAATATAGGTATTATCATATCTCCCCAACCCTCCCTTCTACAGAAAACTCCCTAGGACAATACTCCAAATTCTCAATGTGGCTTAGAACGGCCTGTGTCAACTGCCCCCATCTCCCACCAGCCCCAACCTCATCTCTCATGATGCACTCCATTACTCTCTGCCCCTCAGCCACAGAGGGCTCACTTCCATTCCTCTGACTTGCAGTGCTCCCTTCAGCCATGGAGTCTCTGCAAGTCCAGTTACCTCAGCCTGGACTCTCTGGATACCCCACTCTAGACCATGCTTTTTCTCAATAGTTTACTTAGAAAACACTTATAATTGCTTTATATCTCAGTTCAATAGTTGTTTTCATAATAAACTATCTTGATGTCTTTGACTGCAGTCAAAGCCCCCTTTTACACATTCTTCCTCATAGCAGTTTTCAGAATTTTAATTTTACATTTTCTGCCATTATGTGGTTTACGACTATATGCTCCAAGGACAGGCTCTGTATTATTTTTGCTTACAGTAGTGTCACCAAAACATGGTGCTGTCCATACTATAGATATTAAAATATAGAGCCATTGGCTCATAGGTCAAAAACTTATTTGTAAAGTTAATTATATTTTGAGGGAGATAAATATAAATTTTAACGTGTTGTTCAATTCATAAAATCACAGTAAAACAATTTGAAAATTAGAGCAATAAATTTAATGCTGAAATTCAAAGTCATTGATATTCCTTAGAATTGCAAAATGACTATAAAATGACTGTACATGTAATGCTTTTCCAAGCATAGTGAGGCCATATTAGGCATTCAAATGTTTACTAAATTAGAAAAGATCTGGATTTTATAATCTAAATCTTATAATCCAGATCTTTACTTAGTAAATATGTGAAAATTATAAGATCTAGATCAAGGCTGGGCACAGTGCCTAATGCCTAGTAATCCCAGCACTTTAGGAGGCTGAGGCAGAAGGATTTCTTGAGCCCAACAGTTTGAGGCCAGCCTGGGCAACATGCTGAAACCCTATTCTATTATTCTAAAAAATAGAATAATTAGCCAGGTGTACTGGCACATGCTTGTAATCCCAAATACTTAGGAGGCTGAGTTGGGAGGATCACTTGAGCCCAGAAGGTTCAAAAGGCTGCAGTGAGTCATGATCATGCCAGTGCATTCCAGCCTGGGCATCCGAGTGATATATTTTTATATTTTATTTTATATTTATTAAAAAAAAAAGAACTAGATCAGTTGTCTCCAAGATGGAGTACCCTTACTGCAAAGGTTTCTGAAAGAATATAATAAAACTTCTAAATAAACATTTTAAAAACTCATTTGCTCTGTAAATATGTATATATGTGGATATGTATATATATAATTATGTATATGTACACATAGGTAAACATCATATAATGTCTGTTAAGTATATATATGATATATATAATATATATAACAACAATATATATGAATACATAGTGAGGAGGAAAGAGGGAAAATGAGTAGTTAGCTATTTTTACTAGAGGAAATATTCAATCAAAAATCCAGAAACCTCTGATCTAGTTGAAAATCTCATACTCTGTCAGTTCCTTAAACCTTCTATGATACTTCTGAGCTGGATGGTAACTTGAACATAAGTATCTGGCTCTGTTCTTTCTCCCTACCTCCACCCTGCTGATTACCTGTTACAAAAACTAACAAAACAGAACAGAGAAAATACTGCAACAAAACTGGAAACCAAAGAAGCACCAAGGTCCTTAGACCAACAACCCAGAGGAATTTCTACTAGAAATAGTCTGCGCATGGCCAGATCAAAGGCAGGCCAACTGAATCTCTGTATGTATGGGAATAGCCTGTCTGGCAAGAAGAAACTTCAGCAACAAACAAACAACACCCTCTCATTAAATGAGGCAGTCAGATGGTATATGTGGATCCTAATCAGTAACTCCAAGAAACACACCAAGTACTAAAGGCCATACTAAGCTGGGTTCTAAGTAGTAGCACAGAATTACTTCATTTGCAATAAAAATTACCTTATCCACACATGTGTGCACACAAGCACACATACAACTCCAACTAACTCCTGGCTATCACAGCAAACACAGAAAACAAAAACAGGGGCAAAGTCTCCCAGTGTGATCCTCTACCACTGGTTTCCTCTTCATTTTGTTAATCTACAAATGAATCAAATGAAGCTACAGTAAATTTAAACTTTCCCCTTCCCTGTCACTTTGTCAATTCCTAAATCATCTGGGAAAAAAAACATACAATCTGCAGCAGAACTCATCTCAACTTCTATCTGTACAAACCCAGTTATTTCTGAGAATGACCAAGGGTCATGGGATGTGAAATAAGATATCACAGTCCAAAAGCAGGTTGTACATTGAAGATCGGTGCATGTATCTTCCTATGAAGTTGTTATTGCAGTGAACAGGAAAAAAGATATTTCCTGTAACTTACTATCAAAATTATTCACATTTCCTTGTATTTATGGAAGCAGGAATTACAGTTACAAGAAGAAACACGTATCTACGCAGAAAAAAAAAAAAAAAAAAAAAAAAAAAAAAAAAAAAAAAAAAAAAAAAAAAAAAAAAAAAAAAAAAAAAAAAAAAAAAGAAAAGAAACTTACAATGAAGGCAGTCAATAAGATTTTAAGTACTGCGAAAACAAAGTCAGCACATGGAAGACCAGGTCATGTAATTTTCCCATATCTCAGAGGAAAAGAACAAACAGATAAAAAATGATCAGAAACAAGGCTGGAGACACATAGGCTGATCTAGGAAATCCAACACACTAATAAAAGAAATTATAAGGAGAAGATGATAAATGAGGGGGAAAAAAATCAAAGAAATGATCAGGGAGAAGGGAAACTTACCCAACTCTACAGATCAAAGAGGCACATGAAAAATTAGAAAATCATGAGAAATAAATAAAAAAATAAATAAAACCTCACACCTGAATGTATCCTGGTAAAATTCTTATATTTCAAAGATAAAAAGAAAAAAGATCTACCAGCCTCTAGGCAGCAAAGAGAGAGACTAGGTTATCTGTACAATTGTGGTAAAGAAATTACAAACCAAGAATCTTATACTTAGTGTGATGTATGAGAAAACAGAAATTGTGCTTGAGATGCTATGATTATTAATATCCTATACCAAAGCAAGTTGTAAAAAGGGCCACCATGCAGAAATTTAAACTAGGTGGTAAAGAACTACAATTCAGGGCATAAAAGAGCTGAGTGTTGTTAAATGTTAAGAAAAACTTAAGAGGAAGATTTTTTTTTTTAAGAGGAAAGAATGCTATACCCACCCAGGTATTTCCCCCTTGACTTCAAGTCCAAAGTCACCTGCAGAAGGGGCAATGCAGTAGATTGTGTCTAATGCCACCAGGAGGACAAGGAAGAGGCTGTTTAGCTGCTTTGACAGTGAAGCCAGAGGAAATTTCTGTTATGTTGGGACCTGCTCACCTCCCTGGCTTTGTCTGGGCATAGACCAGAGAAGGACCACACACAGGAGTGAGCCAGGCTCAAGTCTCTAGGTAAGCCATCAGTTCGTAGCGGGCTTCTAATATTCCAGGGGGTTCATTTGAAATTAGACTATTATTTAGTATGGGAAAAAATTTACTAATTTGTAACTGTGTCTGATTATTTTGATTGGCCACAGGATAACTTATTCTATAAGAATACCCTAAGACATGAAGACTTGCCTAAGATTTCTTCTAGGGGAAAGGGAAGAACCTTCCCCATTAAAAATTAAAAGGGGCAGTTGATGACAAAATTTTTCAAGTTAAGATTATACCTAATAAATCCTCTTTGCCCAACATATTTGTTATCCCCAGCCAAAGAGTCAAAATATAAGAAGTCAACAGAAGAGGTTCTCAGAAACAAAAAGTTTAGAAAGTCCACTAACACCTTCTCTTTCTGAAAGTTTACTCAAAACACTCTAGCCAAATGCGAGATTAATCAGATTTAAAATTCAGTAAGAAAACTGTAGTATATAAGATCCAGTGCTGAGCAACAAAATAAGTAAAATTCAAATCTAAATAATAGTATTACAGCAACAAAACAGAATTTAAATGTTTCATGTCCTTAAAAGAAATATAAGGTAGTATGTAATAATCTGTCTGTAACAACAAACTGTAAACAAAATAACTATCCATGATTAAGCCAGCTTCAATATATCACAACAGACCTACATGTGCTTACATAGCTACCTCTCCCAGGTAAATTTTTAAGTAAAATAAAAGGTACAGACAAATATAATATGATGCTATTTAAACATAAATATATAGAATTTTCTAAATTTTAAACCANTTAAGCCAGCTTCAATATATCACAACAGACCTACATGTGCTTACATAGCTACCTCTCCCAGGTAAATTTTTAAGTAAAATAAAAAGGTACAGACAAATATAATATGATGCTATTTAAACATAAATATATAGAATTTTTCTAAATTTTAAACCATAAACTAGTGGTTTCTATGAGAAGGCTTTTTAACCATGTTCAAATTTTATATTCTTTAAATCTTAAAGACAAAAATTAATCTAAAATAAATGAACTTGCTATTTACTCTCACACTAATAAAGGAAAAAAAACAGCAAAAATCTCCATGTTGGGGCTCCATGAATATTCATAAAATGCATAGAACTTTAGGCTGTTTTTATCTGCAAAACATTTGTATTGTTCAATTCTATTAAAAGTGAAGTTTTACTAAGAAAAATCTAATGTGTATGATTTTAATAACAATAAACTAAAAGTATGTTTAAAAATGCATTTTTTTCCTTTATCTTCTGAACTTGATGACTTGGATTTCAAAATGGATTCCTTACTCAAATGTCAGAGAATAATACTAGCACAGAAGAAACTGCTATAATGGAACAGTCATGAACTTTTAAACCTAGACTTCTGTTCAAATGTCTTAGTTATCTTCATCTGTAACATGGAAATAAGATCTATCTTAAAAGAATTATACCACATGGCACTTTGTAACGGGAAAATACTCAGAAGCTGGTATTATTATTAAAAGAGTAAAGAAGTGAGTAATAAACATAAAAATCTCCAAGGCTTTCATGGGAGAGGTTTCTCTTCAATATAATCACACCCATGCTATATATGAGCCAAAGTCACTGAAGCCTAAAAGGTCCTGGTTAGCTCTGGTTCCACTTTATCACAAGAGAGTCAAGAAATCAGTTCAGAACCCACGGTACCACAGAGAAGAGTGCAGTAGAACTAGGTAGTATAATGGCAGCAAATTGCCTATGCGCTGTCTCATGAAAAAGAGATTCAGGCAGGGTGCAGTGGCTCATACCTGTAATCACAGCACTTTGGGAGGCAGAGGCGAGAAGATCTGTCAAGCCCAGGAGTTCAAGACCACCTGGCCAAGATTAAAATTAAAAAAAAGAAGAGAGCCAACATCCTCATAATGTGCACTGCAGACACCACAATTAACAGGAACAATTATAGGTGAGAAATACTCGTTGGAACAACTTACAAAATCTGGCCCCTGAGCATACTCAACCCAGCTTGCCAGGGCCTCCTCCAACATATCCTATACATATAGAGAACTTCAATCTATGAACACAGTCACAGAAAATCAAAGGTAACATCTGATACTTTTTCTTATTTATATGCTTATTTAATAATTTTTTATCAATTATAATTTCCTACTGCTTTTAGCATAGATATTGAATATCAAACTAAAAAGAATGAGTGTATGTTTTCATCTAAGGACAAGTTTGGTCAACTTTTGAAAACACAACAGAGTTCTTTTGTCAAGTAATCAAGTTATTAACAGAATATCAACATACGAAATGGGAAAAATAGAAATTCAGTCTATTCCTTGTCACTGTAATGCCTATAGTGAAACCCTGTGGATGTAGGGGTCCACAGAACACAATGTGTAAAACAAGAACCTTATAACAAAATATTTTTAAGTTACAAAATAACACTTCATCAAAATAGTAAGAAATAATTTCTTAATCTCATCACTTCAACAACCACAAAATAAAAACAGATTATACTCCTAATAGCTGCTGTCCAAACAAAAATCAAACAAAGACTGCAGTTGTGAAAATGCAACTAAATGTGAAGAACATTGCTGCAAATATCTCAAAAATCCACAAGATGGTGATATTTAGTAAAAAATTAATACATGATCAAAAGCATTGCATGATATTCTTCAGGAATTTAAAATGCTTGTGTCTTTGTAATAAAAGAATGTTCACTAAAAATTAAAAATCAGAATACTGATGAGAGTGAAGTCAAGTGATTTTATTGAAAGCAAGAAAACATTTCAGAGAAAAGATTCTTCCACCTTTGCATCAACAATTTCCTTCATCACTGACCTTGCCTAAGAGGAATTATATTTGAGATTCCACTTGTACAAGAATGAAGATAATGAAAAATTTAGAAGGAAGTTATCATGAGACCCTTCAAATACGTAATCATTTTAGACCCTCTAAATAATTAATATCGGCTTAATTATTAAACTGCTAACAGGTATTTTCAATAAAACACTCATTTGATTTTCCTGAACATCACACAAGAGAATTTTCCTTATCCCAACTTTGTAAGTGAAGAAACTGAATCAGGAAGTTTGATATGTAGTAAAACACAGAATTATAAGATTCAGCAATTCCACTCCTAAGTATACACCCAAGAAAAATGAAAACATATACCTACATAAAAGCTTATACATGAACGTTCACAGCAGCATTATTCATAATAGCCAAAAAGTAGAAACAATCCAAATGTCCATCAATTGATGAATGGGTAAAAAAAAATTTGGTATATCCTATAAAGGAATATTATTCAGCAATAAAGGGAAATGAAGACTGATACATGCTACAACACAGATGAAACTTGAAAGCATTATGCTAAGTGAAAGGAGTCAGTCACAAAGAACCACGTCTTGTATGATTCCATTCACATGAAATATCCAGAATAGGCAAATCCATAGAGACAGGAAGTAGACTGGTGGTTGCCTAGAACTGGGGGAATGGGGGAGAAAGTGAATGCTAAGGGGTACTGAAAATGTTTTTAGGGTACTGAAAATGTTTTACAATTCATCGCGGTAATGAATGCACAACTCTGAATATACTAAAAGTTATTGTATTGTACATTTTAAATGGGTGAATTGTATGGTATGTGAATTATATTTCAACCAAGTTGATTTTTTAAAAAGCTTTCTAATTGATTAATACAGATAACAGGAGAAAAAAGAGTAAATTCGCTACGCTTTCAATTTGTAATTCAGCATCAGATATGGATTTAGACTCCGTAACTATTCCTTCTCTCTTTCACTTTCCCCCAAAACAAAAAAAATGTACAGTAATTCATTTACATTGTATGGTAAAATGAAGATACACAGAGAAAGCTCATTTCAGGCATATAGCCAGATGAGGTGGCAAGCACAATCTGATCTTTAGCATAGATTTGAAGAGGTGAACAAGTGTAGGCAGGAGTTTCACAGAACAAAACCCAAGAAAAACATGGAGCTACAATGTGGACTTAAAGGGAGAGATAAAGGAATCCTTTATTTTTTAAAATAGTGGTAGAAAAACACACAATATTTACCATCTTACCCATTTTGAATAGTACAATTCAATAGTGTTAAGTATATTCACACTATTATGCAACAGGTCTCTAGAATTTTTTCATCTTGCAGAACTGCAGAAGTATACCCATTGAACAACTCCTCATTTATCCCTCTCCCCAGTCCCTGGGAGCCACTATTCTAGTTTCTGTTTCTTAAGTCTATTTCAGATACTTCATGTAAGTGAAATCCTACCGTATTTGTCTTTTTGTGACTTATTTCACTTAGCATAATATCCTCAAGGTTTTTCAGTGTTGGAGCATGTGATAAGACTTCCTTCTTTTTAAAGACTGAGTAACATTCTATTGGAGAGATACATATATATCACATTTTGTTTATCCATTCATAGATATTTGGGTTGCTTCCATGTCATGGTGATTGTGAATAATATTGCTATGAACAAGGACTCCTCTATCTTAATATCCTACTTTCTCACTATTATTAAGATTCTAAGGGGTCAACAGAAACTTAAGCATAAACAAATACCTATTAAGCTATATCAGCATTCCCTCAAGATGTCTTTCAAAAAATATGAATATATGTTTGGAAGAATAAAGACCTCACAATTACAAAAGTTTAGTAAACACTAAGGTAAAACAGATAAACAGGTTTCTCTATTGCAGGACTTCTCTTGTGTGTGTGTGTGTGTGTGTGTGTGTGTGTGTGTGTGTGTGTCTTTTTATAGAGACAAGATCTCATTCTGTTTGCCAGGCTGGAACGCAATGGTGCAATCATAGCTCACTACAGCCTTGAACTCCTAGACTCAAGGAATCCTCCCACCTTGGCTTCCCAAGTAGCTGGGACTATAGGCAGACACCATCGTTCCCAGCAATTTTTTTTTTTTTTTCAGAGATAGGATCTACCTGTGTTGGGATTACAGGCATGAGCCACCAGCTCATTGAAGACACCCAGCTGTCTTCAATTTTTCTATGTGCACTGTGAATTCATAGGAGACTATCCTATAGGCAGTTTTCCCCTAAACTTATTTGATCAGGAAGTTTTGGTGCAGGGTCTCTTGAATTTCTGTTTCAGGGTACAGTCTGGGGAGTCCAGTATCAACTGAAAACTGAAATTAAAGTTGTACTCTTTTGTACACTGCCTTGAATAGCCATATGTTTAAAACACATTGATGTTAGAATGATAACAATGATAGCTTGATCTAATTAAAAGAAGCTAGATTTTTTTTTTTCCATTCTTATATACCCTTAGGGCTGAAAGGAGCCCCCGCCATAAAGCCAACAAGAACAGTATCATTTTGCTGATTAAAAAAAAAAATGCAGGCATCCCTAATTCATATTCCAGTACTCTAAAGGTACTGGACATCTAGTCTCTACCTCTGGAGTATCTGCAAGGAAAGTATAATAAGTGTAATATTAATGTAATAAATTCATTACAACCAGAAATTAGATATATCAGGAATTATTCAAGAAAGAAGTCTCCCCTTCCGAACTGAGACTAGTAAAGCTTATATCGAATGCCCTTATTTTACTTCCACAAAATAATAAAAAGGGTAATTGTAAAAAGAGCCTCAAGTCACCAAAAAAGCTTAAGCTTTTTTTAGTACAGAGGTATTTTTTTAGTAGAGTTAACTGTAGCTCTCAAAACTAAGTAAACTAGGAGAATGCAATTCTCAACCATGAAAATTAACAAAGGTATTGTTAAATGTGTAACTTACTGCTATAATTTGGTCTCCAATTTGGATTCTGCCATCATGCTCAACAGCACTGCTTTTTGTAATGCTCTTTACAAAGATTCCTGAAGGTTCTAAGATTAGAAATAGGTTATTTTTCACAATTTTCAAAGCACATTCAAAGAATATCCATCTTCAATTCTCCAACTATAAAGCTCTAATTTAGAATAAATATGTATCATCTAGTAGAAACATAGGCTAAAGAATAAAATAATTGTTTTGTCTGTCTTAAATACAAGAGTCACCTACACTAAATTATTCCTAAGGAAGTTTTCAACCACTTTTTCCAACAATGTGAAACATGTAATATCAACTCAATATTTTGTAAGAGATATCAGAGGTAACTGCCAAGTTTAAAAGAATATTTAATGTTTAAAATTACCCAATTTTTTATCTCCAATGTAACCAGCAATGGTAATTCCTAATCCTTGGACATTTTTAGTGAGTTCTACATCAAATGTCTCACTTTCTTCACCTTTCTGAGTAGAAGCATCAACCTAAAATAAGATCAATAAATATACAGTGAAATAAATATGTAAAAAGAAAGCCACAGGCCTACTTTAATTCTCCAGCAGAGAATTATAATAGAGATGATACCTTTAATCCTGAACACAGGGATAGGCATCATCATATTTTTTCTCAGAAAGGGATGTTAGGAATAAGATTGAACCTTCCCTTATCAGAGAATACATTTTTGTTTGCGTATACTAAATTTCAAATCAAACAGGTTTTTTTTAGCAAACTCTATTTTCAGAGATGGCTCATCTTAATTTCTGAAGAAGTTAGGATGCAGTATAGCTGAAAAAACAAATGTTATGAATTCAGATCAACAAGTTAAATCTAGCTTTGCCACTTAATCTAGAAAGGAAATATCACTTTGGTCAACTGTCTATCAGGAAAAGAATAACAACAACTAAACCAGCTACCATTTATTGAGCAGTTTGTGTGTAACTCAGAATTAAGACTCTACATGTCTTAATTCATCATTCCTCGTAATTCCTCATAATTCAGCATCCTGAATGATAGCTGAAAGTGGGTTTCTCAGATGTCAGCCTTCTCTAATAGAATTGTTACTAATTCTGTGTTGGACTGAAGAGCAAGTCTCCCTAAAATTAAGCACTAGTTAATGGGTACAATGTATTATCGATAAGCTATTGGTACTATGTATTAGTATGGTGTCAGCAGATGCTACAGAGAACCGTAGGAAGGGCACAACAAAATCAAAGCTATAGAGTCTAATGGACAGTCAGGTTGGGGCTAGCTGATGTTTTCTAATTTCTTTAAACAAACTCTGACAGTCCACTTAAATGAGATACAATTTTACAGTAAAGTTTGATTTATTTTTTTCATTGCACATAATTATCTGTGCAAACTTAGCAAAAGTTTAAAGTTTAGATAATTACAAGAAAATGACAGGATGAAATCTGCTTCAATTGAAACAAATGTGTTTTCTATTTTAATAAGACTTATGCGAGTGCTATTTTAGAGAGTGGCAATTTGACTATCGAATGGTTTTAAAAGGGGCACAAGCTTCAGAAATGATGATATGCACAGAACAGATATTTTCTAAGNACAAACTCTGACAGTCCACTTAAATGAGATACAATTTTACAGTAAAGTTTGATTTATTTTTTTCATTGCACATAATTATCTGTGCAAACTTAGCAAAAGTTTAAAGTTTAGATAATTACAAGAAAATGACAGGATGAAATCTGCTTCAATTGAAACAAATGTGTTTTCTATTTTTAATAAGACTTATGCGAGTGCTATTTTAGAGAGTGGCAATTTGACTATCGAATGGTTTTAAAAGGGGCACAAGCTTCAGAAATGATGATATGCACAGAACAGATATTTTTCTAAGCTTTCAATTATATCAAGTGGTTTTCGGTATTGCATTCATTTATATATCGCTGAATAAAATGTTTTGTTTACCACAAAAGAATGCCATTTAAACACTTTCATAAACAAGCTTTCTTTACTTCTTTCTCTTTGCAAAAAATAGCAACCAAATTCCATTCCTAAAAACAACAGAATCATGGAAATTACAAGTGTTCTAATAAAGTTTTAAAGGGCTTGTGGAGGAGGTTAGGATATTAAAAAAGAATTTGTAGCAACTGCTTAGAAAAAACTTCAATAGAACAAAACAGATGTTTTTACATCTATGGGAAAAGAATATAGGACTTGTATTTACTATAAGGCTTACCTAGAAACTGGGTGTAATTCTCTTCTTAAATATTTAAGAGATTTCTGGATAAATTATTTTGTTAATATTTATCCTCTGTAGTCTGGTGACCTATAAATCTGCTGATATACCCACTGCTTTCCAATAATTTTGAAATTTTCTAGCTTTTTCCATATCAAGTTAAGGACAAGGATGGAATACTATGCATATGAATAGAGCTTTTGTTATAACACCAAAAGAATAACTTTTGTTTAAAAAGTATATAACTGGGTCAGAATAATGACTACTTATTACAAATCTGATAATAGTTCTAAGACATACTTTAAAACAATAACACTAAAAGGTTTTAGTAAGCCTTTTTCATGCCCACCAAGCCTGCCTCCACTCCTCAACCTCCACACATTCAAAACAAAAACAAAAATACTAACGGGAAGGTTGATGAAAGAGAATGATTAGAACTATGGCCCACCATACAGAGAGTCTTCTAACTGAGAAAAAGACATAATTAAACATTTTAGATATCAGTACCAAATAATTTTTAAACTTTTATCCATACTTTTAAACATTATCCTCATAAATGTGCTGCTTAAATAAAAACGTAAAATAATCTAGCATTTTAAAACAACCTATTTTTCATTTGTTTTACACATTATTCCTGATTAATAAAATATTATTAGCGCTAAAGCATCCCTACATTTGAATTTCATCACATTATTTAGCACTAATATATGAACATTAGTAAGTCTAGTTTCTAAATAAACATCACTGTCATCATCTAAGTGCTATTTCTCTGACTTTCACATTAACTATTCTTAACTACTTACCCGCAACTCTGGCGTTGAAGTTGGGGATGAAGAGAGGGTGATGCCCAAAGCAGTGGGTGCTGTATGTTCTTCTATGGCACCTCTTGCAATCATCAACTTAACTCTATTTCCACATTGCCTAAGGACTTGTGCTACTTGCTCACTGCTCATTCCTGCTAGATCTGTGTCACCAATCTTTAGAATGTGGTCTCCACTGCATAAACGCCCATGCTGAGTAAAACAATATTGAATAATTAGACTATTATTATTTTAACTGCACCAGATAAATCGCAAATGAGGAGAGAGGATTAATTTTTTAAAAAGCAATAATATGAGTTACCAAACAGGACATAAAACACATGGTTATAATATGAACTGTCTTTTGAAACATCCTAGCATCATTCCGTGTGATGCAATAAATGAAATCTACAAATATTCTTTAAATCAATAGTTCATATGAACTTTCCATTTTGACTTCTACCTACCAAGAGTTCATATGAACTTTTCACTTTGATTTCTACCCAAATGCTTTTTTGTGAATTTTTTGGAGGGAAAGAAAAAAATGCCATTAAGCAAAGTTGTATATAAGTCACTATGCAAATATATATTCCCTAAAATATGGTATAAACCACAAGAAAGCATTATATTAATATCACAACTTTCTGCCTGGCTATTTCTATTATAAATATCCCAAAAGAACTCATGTGCAGGTGAAATACTTGTGAAGTGAAAATTCTGAAAGATATGAGGAGTGAAAAGCAGTCTTATGAGCCTCCATACACATGCAGTCCATTAACTTTCTGCAATGATGGAACTCTTCTGCACTACTCAATACAACAGCTATGGAGCTCTTGAAATGTGGCTAGTCCAACTGAGAAACTGAACTTGTAATTTCATTTAATTTTAATTAACTTAAATTTTAATTTTAAAGGTGATATGCAGACAGCTACAGTATTGAAGAGTGCAGCTCCATACTGAAGATAAAGCATGTAAATATCACATGCTAGTCAACTAGAGACATTTCATTTGATGCTGCTAGATGCTAATGTTTAAAAGGAAGAAAAATTTGCATACTATTATATTACTGTTAATACCCCTACTGACAAGGTTGTCATTAAACAGGAATTTCATTTATGAATACAGGAAATATTTGATGAACTGGACTTCCTAGTTTAAGTTCAGACACACATGTACGAACAACCACTTTATTTTTTAAAAAGTTATAATCAAGGCAAAACTTACTTAAACCAGTAAGCCTTATCAAATTAAAATATAAGTCATAACAAATGTGTTAAATCTTTTCTCACATATATTGCAACAATATCACGTCATAAATGATAATGCCTCAATAAACTACTCAAGTGATAAAAACAGGCTGTGTTTCATATACAATGATACCAGTGACCCATCACTAAAGCAACAAGTTGAATTTTTTTTGCCTGAATAATAAAATATATTTTCCCATAATACCTTGTGACTACAAAACAGCTGACTAGGTTTATAAATATGAATTATGACTATAAAACAAATAGTAGCTACCTCCACAATTATCAAATCCATAACCTTGGCTTTAGTCTGAGGTTCAAAAGTGTTAAGCCCATTGTCTAAAACTATAATTTAAGATTAATGTCCCTTTTCAAAGGTATTCCTCTCCTAGGTCTAAGACAACACTTCAGGGACACTCAATAAAATGATTCTAACTCAATTTCTTTGGCATCATCTAAGGCCAAAGTTTCTTCTCTATAACAAAAAAATGTAAAAAAAAAAATGTATCATTTGATAAAATAGCATAAAAGATCTATTGATATAGCTTACCTGATCAGCTACTCCTCCAGGCAGAATGGTTTTTACTATCACACCAGTTGCTTTTCCTCCTATGATGCCAAATCCCAAACCAGATCCATCATTCACCAATTCAATAGTTTCCACGTGTTGCCAGTGAACCTACAAACAAAGCTCATATATGAATTTGTAGAAATTTACAAAGCACTAACATTTTATATTACAGTAGGAATTTTTGTGCTTATTAAATAATTAAATTCAGACATAATGAGTCCTAACAATGTCCCTTTCACTTGGTATACTTCCCTTTCAACAGAATGTAAGCGCTACTGACAGAATCATTCTTGAAATTATCAATATATCATCATAATGATTTCACTTCAGCAGTTAAAGACAGGCACTGATTTGCAAGATCTTTTGTAGCACTTCTTAAAAAAAAAAGAAAAAGATCAAGGGAAAAAAAAAAAGGTCACATGTTAAGAATGTCTTCTGCACAATCCTGCCTTGAGGCAGGATTCCAAATTAGATGACTTCTTAAAAGTTACTGACAGTTAACTGTAACAATATAATTGTATAATTTTTAAATCAAAATCAAGATTGTATTTGTCTACAGATAAAGTCAATTTTTGTTAAAGGACTACATTTTCCACTTTTAAGGAATGCTGTCAAAGGAAAAAACTACACAAAGAAAAGTAATGGTTGTTTCAGAACCTAGAAGCTTTATCATGCTTAAAGAACAAATATTTCAGGCTAGGGAAAGATAAAAGAATAGTCAGACAAAAACTAAAGAAGTGCAAAGACAAATTAGAAACTTGGAGATAACCAAAAAGAACCTGAAAAATACATTCTATTCCTTTTGAAAATTTTAAGTACTCACCGGATTAGAGTGAGCTGAAATGGTGCTGGCTGCAGATGGAGAACGGGAAACTATGGGGCTGACGAGCTGAGGCAAGGAGCCTCTGGCGATAACTAGCTGGACAGTATCCTTGGCTTTCTGCAGGATGCTGACAGCTTGCTGATGTGTAATTGTCTGATCAAGAGCCTGTCCATTGATAGCAAGAATTTGATCAGTTTCTTTCAATCTTCCATCTCTATCAAGGATGAAAAAGGGGATAAAAGAAAATCTGAGAGTCCTCAAGGAAATGACAGCTTCTTTAGCATGTATGTTCAAGTCATTTTTAATCCTAGTTTTAATTCCAATACTCTAAACTTTTTCCTGCAGTTCTACTTTTAAAAAAATATACGTTTTGGCTGCAGCTCATCAACTCTCGTAAGGTTATTCCACTGCTACTCCTACTCAACCCCTCCCATATAAAAGTACTCTTTATTTCAGCTCCCCATTCAGCCTACATGACATCTTGGATATTTCCATCTTCTAAAAATGAAAGTGGATATACCTGTACAGTTGGCCCTCTGTATCCATGGGTTCCACATCCACAGATTCAACCAACTGGGGATCAAATATACTCAGAAAAAGTAATGCCACAACAATAAAAAAAAAATCACACAAATTTTAAAAATACAGTATGACTACTAATATTTACATAGGATTTGCATTGTGTTAGGCATTATAAGTTAAAGATGATTTAAAATATATGGAAGAATGTGCACAGGTTATATACAAATACTACACCACTTTATATAAGGGACTTGAGCATCTGCAGATTTTAGTATCCGTAGGAGTCCTGGAACCAATTCCCCATGGATACTGACGGACAACTATATTAAATTATTGCTTTGGGTATATAAACAAATGCAACTCGAATTTTTATGGGTCATTTCCAGTATAGTGATTTTAAAATCTAATCAAAAGAGCCCATTTAATTAACAATCAAAATAATGTTTTCCTCAAATTTTTCTTTCCTTACCAAAACTTAAGTAAGTTATGACTATATTTAAAAGCTACTCCCATTTCAAATGACTTGCTATTTTATCACAACAACGTTAATGACTTCTAAAAACTGGTTAATAAACAGATTATGTTCAATTATTTGTTTCCATTCATTATTATTTTTCTAAATTCCCGCATAGTGACCAAAACCTTCAGAATGTGGTATCGAAAACAAAGTAGACGCTGCGACCATCTCACCTATGAGCCACACTGCCCTCTTGTATCTCTTGTACAAATATTCCCAGCTCTCCTCTGTTTTCACTTCTTAGTCCCACAACGCTAAACCCAAGGCCTCCAGATGGAGGTTTGAGGAGCTCAAAAACTTCTACATGGCGACCCTGTTTAGGAAACAAAACAAGAAATAAAATTAAAAGCCAGGCCATGCATGGTAGTTCAAGCCTGTAAATCCCAGCACTTTGGGAGGCCAAGGTGGGAGGATCACTTGAAGCCAAGAGTTAGGGACCAAACTGGGCTACCTAATGTGACCCTATCTCCATAATAAATAAAATTAAAACTTAGTTGAGTGTGGTGGCACACATCTATACTCCTAGATACTCAAGAGACTGAGGCAGAAAAATCCCTTGAGCCCAGGAGTTTAGAGCTGTCACAACACTGCACTCCAATGTGGGTGACAGAGGAAGACATGTCTCGAAAAAAACTTAAATTAAAAGCCAATTATTGCAGTAACAGTCATCTTATTAGAACCATTTCTTTGTTTAAAAAAAAAAATTGAAAAAAATTTTTCCAAGGTAATTGTTAGCACTTTATCCTGAAGAATATTTCTATAATACAACATATAATACTCAAATTTAAATGATGATGAAACTGTAATAGAAAATCTCTGAACCATCTAAACTCCCACAACTGACTTTTTGTTCCAATTGTTTCAGATGTTATAAATGTCACTATATTCTTCAAATTATCTACAACTTGTATCACATTCTTAAATTATTACAGGTATTACAATAACAGAAAGAAATGTTCTTACCTGGGCCATATTTTTGATAAGCTGATCAAATTCATCACAAGCAGGTTTCCCATTAATGTGTGGAATACCAGATCCTGTAAGTGCTTCCAGATTCCCATTGTTTGGGGATAATAAAAACGATTCATTTTGCAGAGTAGGAATCACAGCTGGGCTGAGATGAGGAATGTGGGCATATTCAATATTTGAAGTTGCTGAAGTTGCAATATTTACCTAAGAGTAATACAGGGAGTATTAAGAATTTTGACATTCAATAAACTATTTCATAGGAAATATCCCAAGGGTACAAGGACGTACATATGAAATTTCAAAATGTCCAAATCCTTTGATCCAGCAATTCTATTTTGGGAAATTTATTTCAAGGATAAACATTAGGATAATACACAAAGATGTGTGTTCATCACTAAATGTTCAATGCAGCACCATTTATTAGATGGGAAAATTAAAAAACTAATTACTTCCAGGGTTCAACTTCAGGGTACTCATTAAAACACACCCACAAATACATCCAGACATACATTTTTTTGTCCCTAGATCCTATGAAGTAACCTCTGAACTCTCAAAATTTCCTCTCTCAGAATTTCCTGAGTGATGAGGTATCTTTCTTCTTCATGGTGGGCCCCAAGGCCACATGATATAAGCCCAAACTCGGAGTTGAATTTTAATCATATGGGCAGGGCAATCAATCACACCTATGAAATAACACCCCAATAAAAAATTCTGAACACCAAGATCAGGTAATATTCCTGGGTTTGCAACACAGTCAAACACAGCTATACATGTGCTTGTGCTTTAAGCTAAGTGCTATTATGAGAGTCAAAAGTTTTTTTTTAAAAATTAAAACTTTATAAAGCAAAAAAAGTTACAGTAAGCCAAGGTTAATTTATTATTGAATAAAAGTTTTTGTAAATTTAGTATAGCCTAGGTGTACAGTATTTATAACTTATGTATAAACTCTATATATGTTTTTTACCTGTCCTTAAAAATAAAACAGAAAACTCATTAAGTTACCAAAGTTACCAATAACCCAACCATTATATTGGCTATCTAGTCGCATACAGTATATTGACTATTTAGTAGTGTTCAGTAATGTCCTAGGCCTTCACATTCACTCACCACTCACTCATTGATTCACCTATAGTAACTTCCAGTCCTGCAGGCTCCATTCATGGTAAGTGTGTCCTATACAGGTGTACCATTTTTTATCTTTTAACCACATTTTTATTGTACTTTGTCTATATTTAGATACACATATAATTACCATTGTGCTACAACTGCATATAGTACTCCATGTAGTAATATGCTGTACAGGTTGGTAGCTTAGGAGCAACAGTTGTTGCCTAGTTGTGTGGTAGGCTATACCACCTAGGTTTGGGTAAGTATACCCTACAATGTTTGCACAAGGATGAAATCACCTAATGACACATGGCTGTACTCTACACATATTGTCACACATAGATCAAGCACAAGCTTGTCACACAAGCTTCTAGTTTGGAATCCTCCCATAATCTGCACTATGCATCTCTTCCTTTGGCTGACTCTTAACTGCATCCTTTCCCTACAAGAGATGATAACCATGTGTATAACATATTTCAGAGATTCTCTAAGACCTTCTAGTGAATTATGAAACCTCAAGGTGGCTGGGGAACCTCGCAAACTTGCAGCTGATATTATAAGTGAGGGTGGTTTTGTGTATCCTTATACCTTTAAGTTTGTAGCTGGACCCTAACTTGCCGCAGTTGGTATCAGAAGTGTGGGGCAGCACTGGCAGTCTGGAGGACTGTGCCCTCAAATTGTGCTGACTGGCTAACTCTAAGTACAATGACACATGTAACAACAATGGAAAAGATCATCCCACTTTGGGAAATGATTTTATAATTATTTGTGTGTGCCTGTTACAAAGAGTTTGAAGTTAAATATAAATAATAATAAAGCAATGCAGTCAATCCTAATTTCATATTTATGTTGGGTGTCTGGATTGTGACTTTTTGTCTATAACTACTTAACAGAAAGCTTACTTCAATGATGTTTTGGGGTCACTCTCTGACCTCATCTCCTAGCAGTCTGTCCCTCACCCACTTAGCCCTAGCTGTGCTCCCCTCCTCACTGTGCCTCAAACTGCCAAGGATATACCACTCTACCAGACAGGTATATCCTTCCCCAAATATCCACATGCTTCCTTATTTCATTCAGGTGTGCCCAGCCTCACCACAGAAAAAATCGTCCTTGGCATCCCTATCTAAGACAGCACCATTATACTTCAGAAACTTACTCTGCCCTGTTTTAATTCATGGCACTTATTACCACGTGATCCACACCCTGCTGTCATGAAGCTTTCATCCCAGTCAGTGGAGACAGACTAGAATGCAAAAACTCTCCAGTGGAAATTTTTGACTGTTTTATTTTACTATGCCCTCATTCTCTAGAAGAATGCCTTATTCAGAGTTGATGTTCAACATACATTGGCAGAAAAAGATGTTTATCTATTTTTTAAGGATCTAATTCTGATCCAATCTCCCGAACAACCTTTCAAGTATCATCTCAATTCTAAGGATGATGAAATTATGTAAAGTCACACACCTAAGTTGTTTGTAACCTAAATTTTTTTCATCATGGTGTTCCTATCATCCTTGTATTATACACAAAACATACAGTCCTTGTATTATACACAAAACATTTGAGATATCATTTTTGAAATAAAACATTAGGTAAAGAACATCCCCTGGCAGAAGCTATCAAAATATTTCACAATATGTCACCAAAATCTACACATAAGAGTTACCTATCCTTAAAAATAAAACGGAAAACTCATTAAGTTACCAAAGTTACCAATAACCATTATATTGGCTATCTACAATCACAGATGAGAAAGAGATCAATGTGATGAGAAGAGACTTTTGGGAATCCTTTTAAATGTTTATTTTAAAATCTATAGCAGGCATGATCAATTATTACTTTTTCAAAAGTAAGCTTCTTATGCCAAGACTGATTTTTTTTTATCCTGAGCCATGACAACTTCAATAAAGTCTGCTAGCAGAAGATACACAGCTCAGGTTGAAGCAGATGGCATAATGAAATTTGTGACAGGCTGAGGATCCCACACACCAAGACCTAATGGCTATGGTATGTTTACATAGGAAAACATATTTGGACTTACGCTATGGTAAGCCAGAATGAACAAATCGCATTCCGAGAATAGAGAGTCTGTCTATAAGAGATTCATGGTAAAATAGAAGCTCTGATATTATGAAATATTAGGTATAAAGGCATTCTAAGAGTAAAGTCAGCGGGAGCAAAACAAGTAAAATATTATAAAATGAGAACTGTATAAAAGTATTTAATATCAATTGTCATTTCCTAATTTGTTAAAGGTTTGAGGAAGGTCAATGACTCCTCCTGCTTCATCCCTGACCTTGAGGTCTACATAAATGTAAAAGCAAAGGTTATAGAGATCACATATTTAAAAACTATTACTTAATTATACCACCATACAAAAGTCTTATTTATACATTGGCAAATTTACACTCATAAGAAAAAGCAGAAAGGCAACTTTGATTATGCTATAATTCTTTATTAAAATGGCTTTCTGAACTATAATCTCTTTGAGAAATAGGAATGTATCTTATTTGCCTTGATAGGTCTGTTCATAGCAGTCATGCTATAAATGTTTAATGAAAAGATCTTGATTCTCATCCTTGGTCTACAGAATATAAAATAAACAAAAGAAAACATAAATATCTGGCAATTTTTATATATAGATAAACATACTGTATAATTTATGGAAGTTGTTAGTAAATGGGCAAGAGTCACCAAATAATTATCTGTTTTCTGTTTAAGTTCTGGCTGAACATTTCAGTCTAAAAGGGGCTTTTATGTATTTAGTAAATAAACATATTAATTTATGGATTTTAATTAGTGCTATTACCTAAAACATAACCTAAATATTATACAAATTATTCAATTTAAAAGTTTGCAAATTCTATGTGAAAGGGCAAGCTATAACACCTTCTAAGTATTTAAAAGTATAGGAAAAGTCCTCTTACAAGATGCAGTTAGAACCAGTATTGGTTCACATGCTAAAAAAGGTCAAATAAAGCAGAAATCATAACAAAGAACAAATATGTACCTTACTTTAAATTAAAAAAAATGCATGTATATTCATTTGTATATAGCATTTGTTCATACATGCAATTTGTTCAATCTGGCTTACCATAGCATAAATCCAAATACTTTTTACTATGCAAACATACCATAGCCATTAGATCTTGGTGTGTGGGATCCTCAGTCTGTAACAAATTTCATAATTCTAAATATCTTTTATCATAAACATGTTTTACAGTTTGATCAAACATAACTAACAATTTCACCAATAACTGTTTTATCAATTCACCTATATAGTTTTTCAAAATAATTGAAATACATTTTCATAGAAAAATAAACTTGTCATAAAATTGTATATTACATAATAAAGTTGTGCAATTATAAAATAAATACAACTGGTACAAATAGCTTTAAAATGACTTTTGAGAAATGCACATTTAGCTGGTACAAGCTAGCGAAGGACACAAACTAGAGAAGGTCTGAGTAGACAAGTGTTTAGTGCCCTAGGTATCATTCAATATGCCTTCCAGAAGAAATGGACAGTATCTTCTTAGCAAGTTCCTCATTTGCAGGTGTGCTAGGAGAGCTGCTTCTAGAATAGCATCCAAGAAAACATAATTTATCTTTAGTTCTATATACAATGAAGGTCATTCTGTGTGAGTAACTGTATCAGAGTAACTTTTCCACTGAGAACAATTAAAAACGTGTATAAGAGCTGTTAAAAAATAAATAAATAAACCACTTTAAAGGTATCAAAAAGAAACCAACTCTTCTGCCATACTCTATTGATGCAAAGCAAAGCAGTATCCAGCCCATACCAAAGAAGAGGGGAACATACAGAAGCATGAATATCAGAAGGTAGGAAATATTGGCCATCTTAGAGGCTGACTAGCATGGTATATCATAGCAAAACAGCTAAAAGCCAAGATAGAAAGGAAATCTTAAAAACCACTAGAGCAAAAAGGTATCTAATCTTCAAAGAACAGTAAGACCAACAGCTGAATTCTCAAGAAAACAAAGGCCAGATGTTAATGAGATGATTAAAAAACAAAAGATAAAATATCTGACAACCTAGATGTGTCACGCCACACACCACACATACACACACACACACACACACTCCACACACAGTTACCTTAGATTTGCATAAAAGAAATACCAAAGTAAAATCTTGGGCAGGAAAATAATTAAATCTCAGAAGATCCCTATGCAGAAAATATTACAGTACAAAAAGGAGTTTAAAAATGTAAATCAGTATGAATTCTTTAAAACAGCAAATAATCTAAACTTGTGGAGCTTTAAAGATATATGTAATTAAAGCACATAGAGTTGCACAAAAGGTAGGAGTAGGGTAAATAAAGTTGAAGTGTTTTAAGTTCCTTGCATTTTTTGGAAAGTGGTAAAAGTACTAATTAAAGTAGAATCAAAGAAGTCAAGGATACATATATCTGACATATGACTCATATCTAGAATATATAAAGAAAACCCAAAACTCAATAGTTAAAAAAAACCCAACTAGAAAATGAGCAAAAAACAGAGAGACATTTCATGAAAGAGGATATATGGCTGGCAAGTAAGTACATAAAAGAAATTTAGCATCATTAGCCATTAAAGAAATGCAAACTAAAATCACAAAGAAGTATCACTATGTACCTATCAGAATGGTGAGGATGTAGAGAAGCTGGATTGCTCAGACATTGCTGGTGGAAATGTAAAATGGTACACCCCACTGAAAAATAGTTTGGCAGTTTCTAAAAACAACTAGACATGCATTTACCACACAACCTAGCAACTGCACTCCCGGATATTTATTGTAGAGAAACAAAAACCTAGGTCCATACACAATTGCTCACAGCAGCTTATATATAGTGGAAAAAATAGTGAAAAACCAGAAACAAAATACCCCTCAATAGGTACATCGAATAAAAAATACTACTGAAAAATAAAAAAAGAAAAATATTAATATATACAACTTCAAGATATCAAGGGCATTATGCCGCATGCAAACAAGCCAATCTCTAAAGGTCACCTATATTATGATTTTATTTTTATAACATTCTTGAAATGACACAATTGTAGAGATGGAAAATGAATTAAAGGTTGCCAGGGGTTACAAATGTGGGAAAGGGGTTAAGTATGACTATAAAAGAACAGAATAAGGGAGATCTTTGTGGTGATCTTGATTGCGGGGATAGCTAGGTAAATCTACATAAGTAAAAACAAAACAAAACAAAACAGAGGGAGAGGAGGGAGGGAAAGGAAGGAGGGAGGAATTCAAAACAAATCTTGAACTGAATGATAATGAACATACGACACACTGCATATACTGCAAACTACATCCAGAATTATTGGATATGCAGCTAAAGAAATGCTCAGAAATTTAGACTTAGATATAAGAGGGAAAAAAAGGAAAGATGAAATGTCAATGAGCTGAGCATCCGAATCAAAAAGCTAAAAACAGAAAACCAAACTCAGAAAAGGAAGAAAATAACATATATTACAGCAAAAATCAACAAAACAGGAAAATGATACAATAAAGAAATTCAAAAAAGTCAAAAGTTGATCTTTGAAAAGAAGATGAGATTAATGAAACTGATAAACCTGTAACAATACTGATTAAGAAAATATAGCAAACATAAATTTCCAGTATTGGGAATTTAAAAAAAGGAACATAGACTCTACAGGCATGCAATAACCTTACGCAAAAAAATGGGGAAAAAATACATGAAATGAACAAATTCCTTGGAAACACATTTATCAAAATACCAATAGTGTGGGGCAGACTACTTGAGGCCAGGAGTTCAAGACCCGCCTGGCCAACATGGCAAAAACCCATCTCTACTAAAAACACAAAAAATTAGCCAGGCATCGTTGTGCACGCCCATAATCCCAGCTATTCAGGAGGTTGAGGCAGGAGAATCGCTTGAACCTGGGAGGTGGAGGTTGCATTGAGCCACTGCACTCCAGCCTGGGTGACAGACAGCAACTCTATCAAAAAATAGTAATAATAATAATAATTTTATATCTATCAATGAAATTGAATGCACTATTAAAATTCCCCTCCCCACAAAATAGAACAAGAACAGGTTTAGAGTTTCACTGGTAAATTCTTCCCATTTTTTTTTTCCAAATTAACATCAATTTTTTGGTGACAAGAAAAAGACGGAATTGCTCTCTACTTTTTGTTTGAGGCCAACATAACCTCAATTGCCAACTCCAACAAGGACTATATTAGACAGAAAAGCTATAGATCATAAACATAAATAGAAAAATACTAAATGAGAATGTTAATGACTCAATTCAAAGATACTTAAAGAGGAAAATGATTATGACCAAGTTGGGCATTCCAGAAATGTAAAGTTGAGTCAACATTTGAAAATCAGTTAGTTTAATTCACAGAATGAACAGAATACAGGAGAAAAACAGGATCAGCTCAAAAGATGGGAGAAAAAATAATGGATAAAATCCATGCTATCACCACTTCTATTCAATATTAGACCCAAGGTTTTAGGTCATCCAATAAGGCAAGGAAAATAAGTTAAAAGTATAAAGACTAGAACTGAAGAAACAAAAACCATAATTATTTGCAGACCACATAACTGTGTATACTGAATATCCAAATTAATCTACAAATAAACCATTAGCTTTAATAAGTGAACTTAGTAAGTTGGCGGATGTAAAATCAATATCAAAAACTACAGTTTAGTATTTCCCAGCAAAACAATTAGAAACTAAAATGTTTTCTAAAAATACGTTTAAAATATGATAAAATTTTTTTAATTGGAACACAACATGAAGTTTAGAAACAGACCCACACATATATGATCCCATGATTTACAACAATAATGACAATGTAAGGGAGAAAGGATGATCTCTTCAATAAATGGTTCTGGGTCAAATGGATATTCAAATGGAAAATTATTTATAAACATACACATGCACATAAATACTTTATTTCTACCTCATATCCAAAATATAAAAGGTAAAACCTTAATAAAGTTTCTGAGAGAAAATCTCTGTATTTTAGAAGTAGCCAAAGGTTTCTTAAGTAGGGCAAAAAAGAAAACAAAAGCAATACCCATGAAGAAACATTTTATTTTAAAATTTAAAATTTGTTTTAAAATAAAACAACTTCTGGTCATTAAAAGATACAATTAAAGGAATGAAAGGCAAAATACAAAGGAGAAAATGGTTACAATATAAATATCCAACAAAGCAGTTGTAGTCAGGAAATATAAAGAACTCTTGTAAATCACTAAGAGAAAGACTGAAAATCAATAGAAAATGGGTGAAAAAAAACAAAACAAAACACAGGAAGTTCCCAAATTTTGAGAAGATATCCAAATGACCAATCCCACATGGAAAGGTGCTCAGCATTATTATTCATCAGGAATATGCAAATTAAAACAATAAAATGATAATATAACATATCCCCCAGAGTCACTAAAATTGGAGAAAATAAATTTAAAGTGGGTAGTACTAAGTGTGAGCATTGATGTAGAGCCACAAGAACTTTCATACACTAAATATTGTGAAATAGTTGGACTTACAATCGCCTTGGAAAACAGTTTGGCAGAATCCATGAAAGCTGAATATATACCTTAGGACCCAGAAATATCACTCTTAAGTGAACATCCAAGAGAAATACACACTTATGAATATTAAAATATAGGTACTAGGAAGTTTACAGCAATTTTATTTATAACAGCCAAAAACTGCAATCAACAGAAGAGTGGACAAGTATATTCTAGAATATTCAAACAGAAAATGAAAAATAACTACTGTTACACACACAATACAAATGCATCTCACAGACACAAAGACAAGACAAAGAAGTCAGGCACGAAGCATATATGCTCAGACTGTATTTACATAAAATTCAAATAGTAATAATTATCTCTGAGATAAACTCAAAATAGTAATTCCTGAAGGGGAGGATTAGGACTGAATGAAAGGTGAAACAAATCATGAGTGCTGATCATTTTCCATTATCTTGATTTACATAAGGGTTACATGTATATTTAATTTGTTAAAAAAAAATCCTTGGGCACACCTTTTCCCTTTAATGTATGTTATTTCTCAATGTTTCAAAGTTTGCAAAATAAAACATAAAATCGAAGCAAAAAATCTGGGGCATTCCAATGAAAGATGTAAAAACACGTCTCTTAAAGAAGGCAAGTAGTAGCAACAGCCTGTATACAGAAAGCTACACCTTGTCTATCTGTAACTATGAATTTAAAGTTCATTGACCAGACATTCACCTTAAAATGAAGAGAACAGGAACTAAATAACTGAAGACGAAGTTTGGTCTACCACTGTGACATGTGGCCCTCCACTGGCTTGATGTGGATTAAACGGGCTAATTCCCACTCCCAGAAGGAGTCCTTTAACAAGTGCTCAGGTAAAGATGAATCCTCAACGAACATATTTTAACCTCTGAAACACATTTAGATTTGTCTTCCACAAATATTATAAATTTTTAAAACTTTTAATAATTTTATTGCATACCGAATTATTTTTTGGAAATAATAATTATGCCACACTTTCACACTATTTTGATATATGCTGGGACAAGGCTAATGTAATTACGAGATTTCAAAATTATAAATTACTTATACCTCTTTTCAAAAACATTTACAATATTTTCACCATAACTATATGATAATGCACTCAATTTTAAATCAATAGAAGATTTTCAAATACATATATTCATTTAACTAAATGTACTATAAAGCATTAAAATATCACTTCTTGTATTTCATCTATTCCTTCTGAGTTGTTAACTGAAAAGAAAGTTAATATTATTAGCTCTGTTTTAATGGTTACCATCAATCTTTCCAGAAGTATTTCTGTAAATACCTACAAAAATGACTGCTTAGGATCAAACTTTATTTCATAAAGCATTTTTTGGTAGATTATCAAATCTGTTTTATGATTGCTATTTTGACTTATTCTCAATACACAGTATACCAGTAAGAATGACCAAAATACTTATGTATGTCTGCTGGATGTTATAATCTATCATTTAAAAGCTAAAATATACATTATCTTAAATTAGGTTAGTAAGAAAAAATGAGTACTACTTTTGCAACCCTAGTTTTGGTAAATTGTTTAAACAGACATACATTGCTAGTTCAATTTCCCATATTTTGTGTTTATTTGTTAGACACCTTAACGTACTGAGAAACGAGAAATAAGCCATTCTTCAGGGAATTTGCCATAACAGACGCACCTCTTATAAACGCAGACTTTTTCTTAAATCATGCACCTTGTATTTTATTCTTGCAGAACAAAAAAATGTGCTTATTTTCTTGTGAATTTACCAAAAATGCTGTAAAACACTCTCTGGAAATGATTCCAACTATGAAATGCAAAGATTGGATGCTGAGAGCATTCAATGAAATACAGCACCTAAAATGATAGCAATCACAAGAAAAATTTTTTACATATGATAGGACTCCATTTCAAGTTTGGAACCTAGAGAGGCCTCCTTTTCCATAAATCTTTCAGTGAAATACTGATTAAAGCACAGCTCTGATGCATTATTGAACAGGCAAACCCTTGCACAGTAATTGATGGTGGCACTCTGATTTAATGATCCTTATTTTTAAAGCTAATTAAAGAAATTGAACTGCATGTTCAAAGGGGATTAGCTTTATGTGACGAAACTATTTTAGACATAAGGTAGCTCCTGGCTCCTGAACTAAATGAGACACAAAATGGAGCAATAAGTTGTAAAAAGGGAAAACAATATTTTCAAATAGAACAAACAAAATTTTACATTTTCTATGAGACCTTCCTTTCATTCATTCAAGTATTTATTGAGCATCTAAAATGTCTTAAACATCACTAGGTGATAGGGATAGTAATTAAAGTGACAAAATGCTTTCCATAATCACTAATATGTTAAATACCCTACAAAATTATTCTACTAGGCTTAGCTCACTCAGCTACTAAAATACCTTTCTGTTCACAGCTATGAATTCTCGAATACCAAAAGAGATAGTAATCGAGAACACACATTATAATTTGCAGATATTTTTAAGTAGCCTTTGACTAACATTTGCTAATAAATTTAAAAGACAAGGGTATTCAATTGAGAAAATAAGTCCTTAACACAAGAATGTTGATAGAGTCATTTTAAGTAATCAAAATGTACATTTTCTGCACCTGCCCCTATATAGGTACAAATGTATATTTGTCTTAAAATTCCCTTGTGCTAAAAAAGTTAAACTGTGAACTATAAAATTGAAGATAGAAGGCAAAGAAAGCTTAAAAACTAAACAAGGAAATAAAGTGTATGTAAGACTCTGACTTTTCCCTTTTTATATTTGGGAAGGTGTACCTGGATGATCAATAATCTACCCAATGTAACACTGATTATTATAACCTGTTAAATGACAAAACCAAATACAAAACCATAGACTTTAGCTTTTATACAATGCTGTCAATTTAAGTGGATGAATGAGGAGTTAACAGACTATTTTAATATTTTAGTTTTATTCAAACCTGCAAAGATCTTATTCATTCTTTAAACTACATAATAAGATATTTTATTAAAATCAATCCACAAGGCATACTGTACTAAATACTGGAGCTATGTGTGTGCTGTATTTATATATTTCTATTAATTATTCATCATATGTCATATATAGATGATATATCCTAATATCACTACTATACGTAGGTATTTATTTATTATTAATCTATTTTTTTTAGACACAGAGTTTTGCTCTTGTTCGGGCCCAGCGCCTGGAGTGCAATGCGGCGCAATCTCGGCTCACCGCCACCTCTGCCTCGGGCAGGTTCAAACCAATTCTCCTGCCACGGGCCCCCGCCGGCCGGTCCAGCCTCGCCAAGTAGCTGAGGCTGGCGCATTCACGAGGCCTGTGCCCACCACAGGCAGGCTCAATTTTGTAGTTTTCACGTAGAGGAGCGGGGTTTTCTGCCATGTTGGTCCGGCTGGTCCTGAACTCCTGACCTCAGGTGACCCACCCACCTCAGCTTCCCAAAGTGCTAGGATTACAGGCGTCAGCCACCGTGCCCAGCCCTCCACGTGTATTTTATAAACTCATTTTCTTCTTTAAGAAGGCCTAAATGACACTAAAACTTTTGGGAATACACTTAGGTAAAAAAAATTAAGACTCCCACTTCCCCAAATTTCATAAAATATTTATGAACACTTGAATAAAGATTGGAAAATAACTTGAAGTTAAAACATAGTTTTGTTTTAAACTCTTTTCGTTATTGTTATCAAAAAAGTGTTTAACTTCTTTTCTAAAAAGTTGGCTCCTACAATGAAGTAAAACCAGGATGTTTTACCTCTCCCCTGAGTTCCCACTGAGATCCTAATTTCAAAAATAATGGGTTATTTTTTCAAATTCATTTGATCTTTTTTAATAGTATCTTTATTTCTTATTATTGTCATTGGGTGGGTAGAGGTGTCCGAGGTACGCTGAAAAAAAGACTACAAATTCCTTTCAGCGCCTCTCATAAACAGCAATATTCTATTTCCCCATCCTTTAAGTTACAAATTCTTGATACAGTAAAACTTGTTGATTTTATTAAATCTTGACCTTCAAGAACATGTCTTTTTTATGTTCCATGTTTCAAAATGGTAAGCAGACTAGGTTTCTGAGTGTTTCAAGGCCAAAGATACCAGCTAAGGTTACTTTTTATTCTTCGGGGAAAAATTACAGGTGGTTCATGCCTGTAATCCCAGCACTTTGGGAGGCTGAAGTGGGCAGATCGCTTGAGTCCAGGAGTTTGAGACCAGCCTGAGCAGCATGGCAAAAGCTTGTCTCTACAGATAAATAAATAAATAAATAAATAGCCTGGCTAATGGCACACACCTGTGGTCCCAGCTACATAGAAGGCTGAGGTTGGAGGGTCACTGCAGCCCAACAGACCGAGGCTGCAGTAAGCCATGATGATGCCACTGCACTCCAGCCCAGTCTACGTGACACAGCAAGACACCGTCTCAAAAAAAAAAAAAAAAACCAAAATGGTAAAATGGTAAATATAAAGTGTTTATGCTGCACAATAAATTCAATGGTTGTCTCACAGAAAAGCACTAATTTGAGTTGCAAGCTAAACTAGCCTAGCCGCTTTTTTCATAAGTATCATATCTGGAAAAAAAAAAAAAAACAAACTGTGATTATATAGACTTGGGTATAGAAAAGACATTTTCTCAAAAATAAACAAAGTAAGCCCGTGACTGCAAGGAAAACAACAGACAGGACTTACTGCCCATAATAAAATTTGAGCTTTCAAGTGAAAATTAGAATTTTAGAACATCTGTATCTGCCACCTTGATCTTGACACCTTTCCATAACTTGAATTTGTTGATAAAACTGCAACTGATATCAGCAAGTATAACTTTATGTTATATAATGAAACAGGAAATGTGATTTTTCCATTTTTCAAATTTTCCAAATGACCAATGTAATATAAACAAAACTTTAGTTTAAAAAAAAATTCAAAGACCAAGACAGACAAATAGAGTTTCCTGTAATAGAGAGTGAAATACTTACTGATTTGGTTTCAGATTTCACAGTGATACAGGAGTTAAGAAGAAATTACTTAGGCTGATAGTGAGGGTATAGTCCTTGGTCAGGTTTTCCAGAAAAGCAGCCCCAAAATCATTTTCTTCTCTAACAAAGAACAGCCTGTGAAATGGAGCTGCAGATATAAACAAGCTGTAAACTTGCACAGGTGAATGCCAGCAGCTGTGCCCACTGGAATATACTACCCTGGGACTAGGCATGTTCCAAATGGTGGCTCCATCTTCTCTTTTTGCCAGTCACATGTACAGTAAGGAGCAGACAAGATGGCAAGAGCCAAGTGGAAAGTCCACTTGCATAGTAAGATTAGAGCGGGGCAACCAGCCTTCCCTTCAAACTGTGTAAACAACATCACACCTGGTCAAACCAATCTGTGTGCCCTACGTAAATCAGACACCCCCTCCTCAAGCCTGCCTATAAAATCTGCTGCGGTCTTCTGCCTTGCCCCTTTTTTCGGATGCCTCTTTCTGGCAAGGAGCTGTTCTCCTCTCTCCTTTCTTCTGCCTATTCAACTTCTCATTCCTTAACCCACCCACATGTGTCCGTGTCCTTAATTTTCTTGGTGCCAGACGACAAACCCCATGTATTTACCCCAGACAACGATGCTGCTTCAACAGTGCAACTAAACTTTAAAGAAACCATCACAAATTTTGATGCACTACCAAAGAAGGATACCACAATTATCTGAAAAAGCTATACCCCTCCCTTTCCCAGTTTACATATCTGTGTGAGGCCAGATTTTCTTCAAAAACATCAACTAAAACAGCAAATCCAAACAGACTGAATGCAGAAGCCGATGAAAATCTAGTATTCTGCTATTAAGCTGCACACTAAATATATGTGCAAAAATATAAAATAATGCCACTCTCTTCAATTTTTAAACATGTAATGGGGCATTTTTAAATAAATAAATATTTAAAACATTTCTGAATTCTGATTTCCAACATGGCATATATTGATAGATAAAACCATATGAACAAAAGATTTTTGCAGACCTTAATAATAATTTATGGCTGTAAACTGATCAGGAGACCAAAATGTTTCACAGGATATATGTACTGAGAATAAACTCTTACTTAATATCACCTACTAATAAATATCAGTACCAGAATACAAATCTGGATCAGGTTTGTCTCCAAATACTACTAGACCACTCTGCCACAATCTGAGATGAGATAATCATAAGAAGTACTCACATCACCCACAAATCCTTAAACTATATTCACTATGCTGTTTAAGAAGAAAATAAAACAAAATATATGGAGTTCTATGATTAAGACCTAGGGTCTGGAGTCCAGCCTGCCTGGCTCTATCGCTTAACCTCTCTGTAACTCCATTTCCCTATCTATAAAATGAGGAAAATCATACTACCTACTTTATAGTATTGTTGTAATGATGAAACCATTAACTACAATAGAACTAGAACAGTTCTGGGCACACAGTAAGACTTTATGCTATGATAATTGCTATGATAATGATAAGTGATGTACCTTTTCAATGTCATCACTAAGAGAAAAGGTAGCATCTCCAAAATAACTTCAGTTATTTAGTTAATTTACTTATGTTAAAAATTAGTTGTCTGTCAAGGAAAGATAAATAATGAACGACAGTTTTGAATATTTAAGAATACTCACGCATTCATTTATTAAGCAATCAGTTTTTGAGCTTAAGTATCATATAAGGTACAAATATTTAAAGATGAATATGGCATGGATTTTATGCCAAAAGTAGCAAATGGATGTCAAGCAAACCTGAAATACAATTAATTCTAAAGCTCCTTTTTACGCTTGTTAAGAACAAATGGCAAGTGGAATGCAGCATATACCACAGTCTAGGCATGTGTGTTTATGCATATTTACAGAATGTCTTTTCTTTATTTAAATCTCAACAATTCTGTGTTTTCTTAGCTAAATTTCCAAGAGAAAAAAATTTAAAAAGTGTAGCTTGACCTAAAATTATATTCTTACCAAGGTATGCTGAAATTTTCTACGTCAAAGTGGGGAAGGTATCAAAATTAAGTAAATTAATCTATTTGAAATGCCATGGTAAATAAGTAATTTAGAAACTGAAAATTTAAACAAACAACATGTTAGAATTCTTGCAGTGTTTTTCCTATCAGTCCCACATTTCTAGGAGACAAAACTGACTCAGTGTTCACAATCTGCTTAGAGGAAAATAAAAATAAAATAAAGCTTTACAGAGAAGTATAATTATATAGGAATGGACACACGAAGACTGATTATATTCTGCCACATTCTCTCTCCATTCCACTATTATCTTTAACCAGATCATTCACTTTACCTTTAAAATCTAGCAAAATTATTAATATAACCAGAATGAAAGTACTGGTTTATGTCAAAAAGATTATGATTAAAATTTGGGAGAAGAATTTACAGGACATGGCATATTTTAACTTAATGAATTTGAGTTTAGATGATGTTCAGCTCAAGTGCATTTCTCTTTAGGGATGCTATTAACTGTTTTCCCATCTTATTTGTTCATTAATACAGAGAACTAAGGGTTCAGAAACAGTGTAACTTATAATAAAAGAAAAAAAAAAAAAAGACTGGCTTCAGGGTTAGACAGACCTCAAATTCTCCTAAGTCTATCAATGAATAATTTTGTGGGTCAGATTATGTTATATAAGCTAACCCCCAATTTCCTCACTGGATAAAATGAAGACAAAACCTACCTTATGGAACTGATGGACTAGTTAAATGAGGCAGTCTATAGTACACAAGGGCTTCTTGAAAGGTAATTGTTGTAGCTGCAAACGTAAAATGAGGCCTATTATTCTTAAATTTGGAGGTTTAAAAAAACTCATTTAGGTTATAACCAGTAAATTTCACATTTTTTTCCTTCTTCTCCAAAGACCATTTAACATTGTCACAAAAATACCATACAATTATCACCATTTGCTGTTTTAGACACACATGCATAGCCAATAGCAAGATGGTGTTGCATTTTAATCCAGCACTGTATAAAAAGCTTGAACAGTGCCTTCTTGCCCACGGTAAAACAAAAATTTTAGTCCCTTCAATGGCTCTATATTTACAAACTTTTAGCTAAAGGAACAAACATTTAAAAGCTGTTATTGTACCAAAAATAAAGTATTTGAAATTCCTACAGTAAATAAACTTTACGGTAAATGTAAAAACATAAGAACCACTCATTCTCTTTTAACTTCTCCTAGATAATGCACACTAGAGTCTCAAGAAATAGATACTTCGCTGTCAGGTGGCTACAAAGCTCTATCACAAAAGTAAAACTATTTCAGGTGTAAGAAAGATCATTTTCATTTTCACAAGCAACAACAGCTGGGAAGAGTTCCACTCCATTTTTAGATAATTCTTGTTAATGAAATCAAAGCATATTTCTTCCTTTCTGTCCTCCTTCCCCTACCAACGCCAAGTCATAACTTAACCTAGACATTCTTAGAAAGACAGTAGTCGTGTCCCCTTTACTGATAGCAAGCCTACAGGTGAATCATCCTCCTTTCGGTCTCAAATTAAAACACTATAGGGAAAGGATCTTTTTTTTTTGTCATTTATATAAGTAATAAAGAGAGGGAAACATAAGCACTTCTGTCCTTTAAGATATGAATCAAACAAAACAGTATCTTTCTGACTGTCAAAGTCAAAATAGAGCAAGAAAACGCTCAGCTCGCAAAATTTCTCATTTTCCATCAATCTAAAATAATAAATGTAAGAAATTATTTGAGCTGCTGCTGTTGCTACTTTAAGTAGCAATATACCTCAACATTTTGGCCATGAACTCTTTGCAGTCTTACAAATCTGTATCTACAGAATCAAGACTCCTCAGACATGTCCTGGCACAGTGTGTGTTCCACCTAACAACCTCTGCTTACCTCAGATATTTGAAGCTGAACCTCTGAAGTACACATGGACTACCAGACTACCTACATCTCTAGGTTTGCTAGAATTTGCTCCTGTTTTGAGCATCAGAAAAAAAAAAAAAAAATTCACACAGAGTGTACATTACTTATGTGGCCTTGGGCAGAAAAACCATGAGTAAATTAGGATGTGATGCTGTATTCTTAGAATTAGTAAGATGAAAGAAGCATTATTTTAAAGAGCAATTACTATATTTTGCAATTATAACTGAAGATCTTACTTATCAAAATGTCATTAAAATCACTACCTTAATTTTATGTTAGGATGCTTTTTTTTTTTTTTTTTTTTTTTTTTTTTTTTGAGACAGAGTCTGGCTCTGTCGCCCAGGCTGGAGTGCAGTGGTGCAATCTGGGCTCACCACAAACTCCACCTTCAGTCTCCCGAGTAGCTGGGATTACAGGTGTGCACAAGCACACTTGGCTAATTTTTGTATTTTTAGTAGAGACAATGGGATTTCACCATGTTGACCATGCTGGTCTCGACCTCCTGGCCTCGAGTTATCCACCCGTCTTGGCCACTGCATCCAGCCTGTTAGAATGATTTTATCATGTTAAAAAATGTGAAGAAATAAAAAACAAAATGATTGCTAACATAATGTATATAATAGAAGGGTTAGAAGACAAAGTTAATACAATATCCAAAAAAAAATGCAAAAGAACAAAGGTGATTAATCAACCAACACATCTTACTTGAAAAGGTTCTTCAGTCTGGCTCCATAGTTTCCTCTCCTGCCAATACCCCTCATATAATCTACTGCTCTGATAATATAGGTCTGCATGGTGCTCCACACCAGGGTTTCTCAACCTCAGCAATGCAGACATTATAAACCCAATTGTTTTTTTTGCTGTAGGAGGCTATGCTGTACACTGAAGGATGTTTAACAGCATCCCTGAACTCTACCCATTAACTTTCAGCAGCATCTTCCAGTCATGACAGTAAGAACTGACTCCAGACACTGCCAAGTTTCCCTTGGGAAGGGAGAGCATAAAATAATCCTCAGTTGTGAACTGCTCTGTATCCCTGTAAACACTACTCTCTCTACCTGAAATCATTTCCCCCACCTCTGCAGAACTCATTTTTCAAGACCCATTATCCATGCTATTGCCTCCACTGTGAGGTTTTCTTCTAGTCAAAGTTACTCATTCTTTCTTTACTATTCACCTTCTTCGTTTTTTTTTCTATGTTCTATTTTCCCCTCTAGATAGTGAGAACCTCCATCTGATTATTCTTTGTACTTTTGTTAATTTACATGTTCAACAAAGGCTGATTATTAAATGAATATGAGAATATGAGCCTCCATGAGATAACCCGCCCATTGCCAAGGGAAAACTGGTTCACTGAATCCCACATTGTCCTTCAGTTCTGTCTGTCTCTCTCTCTCTTTTTTTTTTTTTTTTTTTTTTCTGTTTTGTTTTTTTGGGAAACAAATTAAATGACATACTCAATTTTAGTAACCCAAATTACTAGTTCTGTGATATTTTTATTTGGTCTTTGTTTAGGTTTACATTTTAATCATTCATTATTTAACAAGTTTTACCATCAGAAGTTGCTTCAAATTCTTTTTGAAATGTAATTAGTGAAAACTTACAAACATAGAAATATAAAACCAAAATTTTATATCATGAAGATCTCATTTCACGAAAAAATTTCAAAAAAAGATTGTTCAATGTAGCATTCAGTGAACCAGTTTACTCTAATCAACATTTAAGAGTAATTTTCTTTTTATTTATTTATTTATTTTTTTATTATACTTTAGGTTGTAAGGTACATGTGCATAATGTGCAGGTTTGTTACATATGTATACTTGTGCCATGTTGGTGTGCTGCACCCATCAACTCGTCAGCACCTATCAATTTGTCATTTATATCAGGTATAACTCCCAATGCAATCCCTCCCCGCTCTCTGCTCCCCATGATAGGCCCCGATGTGTGATGTTCCCCTTCCCGAGTCCAAGTGATGTCATTGTTCAGTTTCCACCTATGAGTGAGAACATGCGGTGTTTGGTTTTCTGTTCTTGTGATAGTTTGCTAAGAATGATGGTTTCCAGCTGCATCCATGTCCCTACAAAGGATGCAAACTCATCCTTTTTTATGGCTGCATAGTATTCCATGGTGTATATGTGCCACATTTTCTTAATCCAGTCTGTCACAGATGGACATTTGGGTTGATTCCAAGTCTTTGCTATTGTGAATAGTGCC
>NW_016804208.1:1853003-1869331 GCF_001698545.2 Rhinopithecus bieti | reverse complement strand
CCCCTCCCCCAGCCTCGCTGCTGCCTTGCGGTTAGATCGCAGACTGCTGTGCTAGCAATAAGGGAGGCCCGGGGCCGTGGGACCCTCCCGGCCAGGTGTGGGTATAATCTCCTGGTGTGCCCGTTTGCTTAAAGCGCAGTATTGGGGTGGGAATTACCCGATTTTCCAGGTGTTGTGTGTCTCAGTTCCCCTGGCTAGGAAAAGGGATTCCCTTCCCCCTTGCGCTTCCCAGGTGAGGCAATGCCTCGCCCTGCTTCAGCTCTCGCTGGTCGGGCTGCAGCAGCTGACCAGCACCAATTGTCTGGCACTCCCCATTGAGATGACCCCAGTACCTCAGTTGAAAATGCAGAAATCACCGGTCTTCTGTGTCGCTCACGCTGGGAGTTGGAGACTGGAGCTGTTCCTATTCGGCCATCTTGCTCTGCCCCCTTAAGAGTAATTTTCAACCCTGATCCTATGTTAACACAGCATCTCTATAATTATTTCAAGAGTTGTCATAAAATTTCCAAAGAAAAATCTGCCTTAATTTTGTGTGCATATACATTATGCATCTAGATGATATCTGTGTAAGCCTACACTTTGGGGAAGGAAAATAAATGAACTAGAATCCTGGAAATATTAAACAAACACCAACAACAAAACAATAGAATGCCACACTCCAAAAAGTCTGAAGGTCATTGACAAGGAGAGACCTCCTGAATATTCTGTGCTGACGCTTATTTGCTGTCTAAGCAGCTTTTGCAGCCTGCGTTATCCACATTATTTCTCCAATCTTGGAATTGGTCTCTGTTGCCGTAGCTTTAAAATAATCTTAGCAATGTGGATTTTAAGTATTGGTCCTAAATTTCTACTGAAATTAATCATTTTAATTCTCAGTTTTCCTACAGATAATTCAGGGTAAAAAGATTAATTTAGTGTCACTGGTCAATTCTTAAGGCAAAGCAATTAATTAATCAAGAAAGTAGCATCCACCTATACTGGACTGGAGAAACTTCATAGAAAAATATGCAAATCCAATATCCTCAAGGCTGACAAGTTTCTATTATTAAACTGCTAACGTGTTTATTTCCCCCACAATAGCTGGATTTTTGTCATGAATACGCATTAAGCCCTGTAGTGATTAGCAGTGATGACTAGGTGACAGTGAGGACACTACTTGAGAATTTGCATTTGACAGATCATTGACATACAGTCACAGTTCTTTTTTTTTTTTTCTCTTCACTTAAACAGGAATCATGCAATAGGAAATGAACCAGAGCTATTAAAGATTATTCAGGTTTAATAGCATGCATCCTTTTAGCTGGCATTAGAACAATACACAATGTGGCAGAGTTAAACAGAGACATCAATTATATTCTCAGACCTGCTAATATTTTTGACAATATTTAAATAGCACATCCCTTCAGGGCATGGCTTTTTTGCCCTCTCAGTTACACACCTGTCAAGTGTTTAATTTGCCAAAGGGAAACAGTTTGATTTCTAAGGGCAGTCTTAATACTGAAGAAGCAAATTGAAAAAATTAAACATTATTGAATAGAAGTAATGAGAAGGATCTGAGGGAAAAAAATTGTAGGCTTAATTCAACATGGCATGTCAGCATCTGTCATTAATGCAACAATATGATCATGTTCTCCAATATGCTGCATATACCTCAAGCTTTTCAATTATTCAGTTCCTTTACTTCTAAAAAAACAGGAGGCTGATGGAGAGGGAGAATCAGAGGGTCGTATTTTCTAGTAATAGTAAAAAAGATGGAGATAGTAAATTGTACCTGTCATGCATATAAAATTATACATTTGAAAATAGGTAAGGTATGAAGTAATAAATATAAGCTAGCCATTGGTCAGATTTGTGTAGCCACTGGTTTAAAAGAATAAATTTCATTCCTCAAATTCATTAATTATTAAATTATAAATATTAATAAATCAGCAGTTGGTAAACTACATAGAAAATGTAAATCTGACATGACAAAAGTCTAGAGTACTTATATTTAAATTTTAGAATAGAAAATAAGTTTTTAAATTTTTACTCTAGTCATATAAGAAAGAATCTGGTAAACAAATGGAATTGAATTAGTAAAGAATGGAGATTAAAAAAAGAGTCACAGACACTGTAAAAAGTTATTAATGATTTTAAACAAAAGAAAATTCTTGGCATCTAGGGACCAACTTTCTACCAAAAAAAAAAAAAGGAAGAAGAAGAAGATGTAAGACAGGCTCCAAAGAAAACTAAGTTCTAGTTCTACTCTACTCTTATAATCAAGTCACTTAACCTCTCTAAGCCACTGTAATCTACAGCGTATAAACTAGGTGTTTTCTTGGTCCCTTTCAGTATTAGTTTTCACTGTATATGAACATGTGGCCAAGAAGCCCAAAGTCCAAAAACATGTAAGACATGCCCCATAGAATTCTCAGACCTCACAATTTTTGTAGTCTTAAAATATACCAGTGTCTATCATTAACAAAATAATAAGATCATGCTGTAGTTAGTCTCAGTCTCAACAAATTTCCAAGTAGGTTTCATCTGAATCACGTGAGACTCAAATACTCTTAGAGCCCATATCCTACCTCCATACGGAAATGGTAAAACAAGCTTAATAGGCAGGCCTATTTGTCCCCTCCTTTCATGAGACACTGTATGCACAAATGCTATTCCTTTTATATAAGACTGTCTGCAAGGGAAATTTCAAGTTATCTCACTGGGCCAGTGGTATGTCTCAACACACTTGCTAGCACTCTTTTTGTTTCAACTTTTCTTCTCATTCTCATCATGTTTTCACATAACATAATAAGAATAGAAGATATCTGTTCAACTTCTTTACACTCTCTGAAAAAGCAGATAATTTTCCACAACGTAATTATGCTTTTATTCAGGATACTGGTTTCTCCAAAAGCTTGCCAATCCATTCTGAAAACCAGTACTGAAAATCAGTCTTGCCAGGTGTGGTGGCTCACTCCTGTAATCCCAGCACCTTGGGAGGCTGAAGCAGGTAGATCATTTGAGGTCAGGAGTTCGAGACCGGCCTAGCCAACATGGTGAAACCCCCCCCATCTCTACTAAAAATACAAAAATTAGCTGGGTGTGGTATTGGGCACCTATAATCCCAGCTAGTTGGGAGGCTGAGGCAGGAGAATCTCTTGAACCAGGGAGACAGAGGCTGCAGTGATCCAAGATGGTGCCACTGTACTCCAGCCATGGTGACAGAATGAGACTCTGTCTCAAAAAACAATAAAATAGCCGGGCGCAGTGGCTCAAGCCTGTAATCCCAGCACTTTGGGAGGCCGAGACGGGCGGATCACGAGGTCAGGAGATCGAGACCATCCTGGCTAACCCGGTGAAACCCCATCTCTACTAAAAAATACAAAAAACTAGCCGGGCGAGGTGGCGGGCGCCTGTAGCCCCAGCTACTCGGGAGGCTGAGGCAAGAGAATGGCGTAAACCTGGGAGGCGGAGCTGAGATCCGGCCACTGCACTCCAGCCTGGGCGACAGAGCGAGACTCCGTCTCAAAAAAATAAAATAAAATAAAATAAAAAATAATAAAAAAATAAATAAACAACAATAAAATAAAATCAATCTTTTCAATAACTTGTAAAGGAGACAAACACAACTACATATAACAAAAACACCTTAAATTCATGATCACGACTTAAGACCATTAGATAGAAATTTACTATAGAAAAGTATTTGTGAAGATTCTTCTTGATTTACATTTTTTGCTACAAAATATCTAGATTAAGAAGTTATATGACATTAAACAAAATTCATTCTCTCTTACTACTTTTTGTTCTTTCACATCTAGGCCATCATTTTGGGGCTTTTTTTTTTTAACTGCGAGCTGTTTCATCTCAATTTTATGAAACTAATCTTCAAGTTTCATTTTAACCTTAAAAGGCAGAATATTTGCTAGCAAGTCATCTATAACCATTAAATTAATGCCACAGACATCAGAATGAAAACCAACTTGGATTGAAGGCATAATTAGATTGATTTTAAACCTTGAAGATAACAAACATTTTTAAAATATTTTTTAAAGCATAGAAATGGTGATTAAATTAAGTAAGTTCAAAGAACATCTGACTTCAGTTTTCACTCTGTCATTGTGAAATGTTTTAATTTTAATATAAATGCTAGCACTTTTAATGCTCATACTTTTACAGAACAAAAAAGCACTGTGTTACATTTAGAAGTTCTAATGTTTATCACCATCTGAGCTGTCATGGAAGCAATTGCTACTTACACTCTTCAAAGAAGTGAGAATTGCAATTCCTCTAACTGATGACAATGTAATTATTCCTTTTACTGTCAAAATAGAGGTGATTTCCCTTCTTCATACACATGATTACACATGCAAATCCAGGCTTATCTGAAATCTTGTAAGTATACTGAATGTCCGAATCTGAATGAACGATCACATGAACAATGAGCCTGAGTGACGATGGAAACCAAGTCTACAGCCAACCATCCTAAACATATTTTTATCATCCGTTTTTCCTGTAGAAACTCATTCTTCAGCATCCACACAGCTTTCAACACAATGTCATATCATCTACAATATACAGCAACAACCATTACAAAAATAACTAGGAGGAAAAAAGCCACATTGAATCTGAATGTCTCATTTGGAGGTTTAAATGACTTCATTAACTATTCATTAACACATAGAAAAATCAGCCTTTCAGAAAAACACCAGCCTTTCACAAGATCTATGCAAGGTCGTGAACGCCTGCTTGGGTGAATGATGTCCTACCTGGTCTTTCAGCTGCTGTACAGAAGTCTGAAGGCTCAGAATCTGACTGAAGAGAGGGCTCTGCAGGACTGACTTCAGAAGGCTCAGTTTGTCTTCATTTGCTACATCCCCACGTTCTCGCAGCTTGGTCTGTAAGCGCTCTGCTGCCTGCAGGGCCCGATTTTTGTCTATACCAAAGAGCAGCATTTGTCAATAATAGGATTCAAAGGACACATGTCCAGCCTATGAGGACTCCATCTAGTAGAAATTCTAAAACTATTTCTATTGAGTGCATAAAATCGTCTCCTTTAAATTGCATAAAAAACCGTAGGCCAAACGTGGTGGCTCACGCCTGTAATCCCAGCACTTTGGGAGGCTCAGGCGGGCGGATCACTTGAGCTCAAGAGTTCGAGACCAGCCTGGCCACCATAATGAAACCCTGTCTCTACTAAAAATTAGCTGGGCATGGTGGTGCACTCCTGTAATCCCAGCTACTCAGGGGGCTGAGGCAGGAGAATCACTTGAATCTGGGAGGCAGAGGTTGCACTGGGCTGAGATTGGGCCACTGCACTCCAGCCAGGGAGACAGAGCGAGACTCCATCTCAAAACAACAACAACAACAAAAACTGTAGAGAAAGTAGACATTTTTTAATGGAGTACAAAAATACAAAAAACACAAAACTGTGAACTTTTTAATACTTTAAATATCTTTCTCCAAAATTAAATAGCAAATAAAATAGCATATTTTATTCACTTCAAAGCAAATCAATTCAAATAATTACTGAACACCATACAAACCAGGCACAACGTTGCAAAAAGTAAATATATTGAGTAATTATGTCCTACTAGTCCTAGCATCTTACAAGCATACTTACGCCAGAGTTTCTACCACAAATAATAGTTAAAAATCTTTCCCTGAAACACAAACACATACACTTACACACTCATAATTATAAGTGAAGCCAAAATTTTTTTTTAATGAAGATTGTTCAGATGTATTACTTAGATTCATGATGGTAACAAGTATATCTATTTAAATGTATTTGCCATATCCCAGTAATGATAAAAAGGGGGAATCAGCAGGGCGTGGTGGCTCATGCCTGTAATACCAGCAGTTTGGGAGGCTGAGGTGGGTGGATTACTTGAGCTCAGGAGTTTGAGACCAGCCTGGTCAACATGGTAAAACCTCGTCTCTACTAAAAATACAAAAATTAGATGGGCATGGTGGCATGTGCCTGTAATCCCAGCTACTCAGGAAGCTGAGGCAAGAAAATCCCTTGAACCTGGGAGGTGGAAGTTGCAGTGAGCCGAGATCATACCACTACACTCCAGTCAGAGTGAGTGAGACTCCATCTCAAAAAAAAAAAAAAATTGGAATCATCACCACAGACACTTTCTATAGCACCAAATCTGAAATTGCAAAGAAATAGGGTGATTAAAATATAAATTGATGTTGATCATGAGTTCACACACACACACACAAACTTAAACAATATATACTCATATGCAGAATTTTAAAAACAAATAATGATAAAGATACACATGAGCATCTTATTCTGGGTTATATGTCTCATGGTATCTCAGAATACAAATCTAATATTAATTTCCACATCAATTATTTGGAAAGTGTGCAACTCAGCACAAAACAAAATAAAGACTAGAAAACAATGATTTAAATAATTCTGTATTTGCCCTTTCCTTTCCACTTTCCTATTAAGAACTTTCCTATGTGGACTGGTAGTCTTTACAGCATGTGTGTTTAGTATAAAATGGGAAGTGAAGGAAATGTACATACATAGATTTTCATTACCAGAACAGTACCAGGAACAAAAGCCATCATAGAGATCCCCATGATCACAAAAACAGGTCCTTCTCCCGTTACTGCCACTGACTCTCACTCTATCCCTCAAAACCCACCGACGTCAAGGTATCTGCCATAATGATTAAGGTGCCAGAGTGAAATTCAAACACTTTCCATTTAGTCATACCCAAAGAGTTACCTGAAATAGGGTAAGGAACTAGAGTGTCAGATAATTGCATGTATTGTGCCATACCTGATATATCTAGCTATAAATGGTTCTACTAACTAGTTTCTTTAAAACTAAAGAGCAGTGGGAAAACAAATTATTAACACATGAGTCTGGGAAACGTAGATATTTTAACCTAAATTATCTCATGTAGAAATTAAACCGCCTTAAAGCATAAGAATGAGTAACATTTTTCTCTTTATCAATTAATAGCAAGAGCTCAGTAGTACTTCACCTGCCACAAGTAAAAGTAATATCTTCTTTCAGTATTAAAATACTGCTAAAATTCCAGATGCTTTCCAGAAATAGATATTAACCAGAATTGGGCTCATAAATCAGAATTGGGCTTACATTAAGCTTTATTAAAACCCATAATTGGAAGAATATCTCGTATGTTTTAATTTTGCTTATAAGTAATGTGTTTTTTATAATACTTCAGATGAAATTGTCCAAATACAGAAACATATTACCTTAGTACAATGTTAGTAGGTAAAAACTTTTTAAATCTAGATACTATAGACAGAACCCTGCTATGTTAAACACATCATATGTCAAAAATCCCAATGGGAGGAGTTACAATTCTTATAAAAGTAGGCAGAAAAGAATAAGTCTTACCAATGGCTTCCAACATTTTTTTCAAAGTTCAGTGTTCTTCTCTAAAATGATTAACAGCAATTAAAATGGAACTCTGTGCAAAAAAGAAATAAAATAGAATGGTTATGTTTTATCAGAACTTTATATTCTAAAGCTAAATACTCTAAAGAACACTCGCTACAACTCTAATTCTTTTGACCATTAAAATCTTGTTGATACAACTTAAGATAGTTCTCTTTATAGACAATAAAGTAATCATTTTAGGACTCATTCAAAATTATCTTCTATGTATATATTTACCCATAATACTTGCATAAGGTAAAAGACATAAATTCTGTTTTAAAAAAGGTGGCAGAAGTTTCAAACATATTTCTATAAGAAGTTCCACTTACAATACAAACCACTATAATCTTGTATTCACTTATAGATCTTTAAGCGTAGAATAAGAAGCTTACTTAACTCCACATAAGAAATTCTGCTGCAAAAAACATAAAAAGTAGGAAATGTGATCCTGCCCTCAAAGACTCATACCCCTAACCGAGGAGACAATGCATGCATACCTATTAGAAATGAACTGCGGGCTGGGCGCGGTGGCTCACAGCTGTAATCCCGGCACTTGGGGAAGCCAAGGTGGGTGCGTCACTTGAGGTCAGGAGTTTGAGATCAGCCTGGTCAACATGGTGAAACCCCGTCTCTGATAAAAATACAAAAATTAGCCAGGTGTGGTAGTGCACACCTGTAATCCCAGCTACTCAGGATGCTGAGGCAGGGGAATCACTTGAACCCAGGAAGCGGTGGTTGCGCTGAGCCGTGATCATGCCACAGCACTCCAGCCTGGGCCACAGAACAAGACTCCATCTCAAAAAAAAAAAAAAAGAAAAGAAAAGAAAAAAAGAAATGAATGTGACACTCAAGCAGTACCTGAACTACTGGAAGATAATACATTAAATCATGGATGAAAAACTGAACAAAAGGGAGCACACAGTGTTAAATTTTTCCAAAGTTCTCAAAATACTCTCCTGACTATAATGTTCTCCTCTTTCCCATTCAAAGAAATCTTCTCAACTCCTTCAATCCACACATCTCATCTTCCTCTAACAATACTTAACTAGATTCTTTGAAGTACTGGATACAGATCTGCAATGCTAACATCCATGTCACTAATCCATCTTGAGCCTTTGCTGCCAAACAAATCTGCACAACTATCCCCATAGTTCCATCTCTCTTTTGCCTCACAGAAAACCCTGAATCATGAAGAAGTCAGTCAGTCAGTCATTCCTTCAATAGAGAAATCTACCACCATATACTCTCATTTTTCATCTGGAAGATAAAATGGGATTTCTCTTAAAAAGAACAAGTTGCCTCCTGTTACCTTTTTAAGACAAAATTCATTTGGCTAAAAAGTAAGTGTGTGATGTAGATGAGCAGATCTACAAAACAAAACATCATTGCCTGCAATTAGCTCTGTGTGATAACAGAGAACAGTATGTATTGACTTGTCTTATCCCAATTTAGAACATACTATTTGAAACATCAACTCCATTTCAAATGTCAAATCATTTAACTACTGGCACTTGTTTTAAAAAGTGCCTTTGTGTCAAGAAAAGAGGATACTGGCTCTGGCCTGGAATTGAAACCTAAATAGAAGTGTGGCCTTGAGCAAGGGACCTATCATTTCAACCTGTTTCTTTTAAAACACACTTACTCATTGGGTATATTTTGAAAAATGAGATAAAGTATGCCAATTTCCAGCTCATAGCATAACTTGTAACTATGATACATTTATTCAGGATTAATGCTAAGTCAATATATTCCACATAGATAGGAATCCCAATGCCGAGCAACACATTATTTCATGAGGCCTAATATAGGGTAATATTAAAAAAACAAATTGGTGATTTTTTTTTACTCTTATTTACAAGAAGAATATAATACTCCTTCACAAAACAGCCTACTATTAGCCACCCCACCTCAAAAACAATTAACTTCTGGTAATTAAAACACAAAAATAGGCCAGGCACTGTGGCTCATGCCTGTAATCCCAGCACTTTGGGAGGCTGAGGGGGGGGTGGATCACGAGGTCAGGAGATCAAGACCATCCTGGCCAACATGGTGAAACCCCGTCTCTACTAAAATACAAAATTAGCTGGGTGTGGTAGAACACGCCTATAATCCCAGCTACTCAGGAGTCTGAAACAGGAGAATCACTTGAACCAGGGACGCGGAGGTTGCAGTGAGCCAAGATCGTGCCACAATATTCCAGCCTGGCAACAGAGCGAGACTCTGTCCCCTCCCAAATCCAGAAAAAATAGGGCTGGGCATGCCTGTAATCCCAGCAAATAACCTGAGCTCAGGAGTTCGAGACCAGCCTGGCCAATATGGTGAAACCCCGTCTCTACCAAAAATACAAAAATTAGCTGGGCGTGGTGCATGTGCCTGCAGTCCCAGCTGCTCCAAGAGGCTGAGCCAGGAGAATTGCCTGAATAAAGATACCCCAATATAAGGAAGTCCAAGGCTACAAAAGTACATTTAATCACCCAGGAAGAAGCATGATAGCAATAAAAAAGCATGGCCTAGAGAGTCTGATGACCTGAATTTAAATTTCAACTAGCTATATGCCCTTGTTAACTCACTTATCTTTTTCTGAATCTGAGTCTCTATTTATAAATGAATGATGTTTATAACGTTTTGAAAGGATAAAATTATACATGTGTTTGGTATGCACATGAAAAATTATTTCTAAAGATAGACAGTGTTCCTGACATACATGGGAGGTAGACCTCAGATTTAGAAGCTCACTGATTTATGAGAAGTCTGCAGAGAAAGTACAGCGTAGGCAGTTCCTAATTGAGAAAAACACTGTTGTCCGAAAGTTCATCTACAAGTCGGTTACAGTAAAACAGAATTACTTTTCTTCCCCCCAAAATTATAAAGGTTAAAAAAAAAAAAATAGCTCCCAGATGAGAGAGCTCTACTCTTTTGTATTTCAATGATTTGTTTAAATTACAGTTTCAGAGTTTCTTTTCTATGCTTGGATGTCCCTAAAATAAATACATAGCTTTTTTTGAGATTTTTCAGGGGATTTCACCATTAGCAAACCCGACAAAAAGATAAGAATTTTTAAAAAATAGTTCCTTTCTGTGCCTGATACACCTGTCCTGAGGATTCAGTTCTAATTATAAACAAATTCATTATAATCACAAAATTTTTGAGATAGAGTCCACTCCCTTCAAATTGCAGCCATGAATTCCTCTTGTCACCTTTTCACNCTATGCTTGGATGTCCCTAAAATAAATACATAGCTTTTTTTGAGATTTTTCAGGGGATTTCACCATTAGCAAACCCGACAAAAAGATAAGAATTTTTAAAAAATAGTTCCTTTCTGTGCCTGATACACCTGTCCTGAGGATTCAGTTCTAATTATAAACAAATTCATTATAATCACAAAATTTTTGAGATAGAGTCCACTCCCTTCAAATTGCAGCCATGAATTCCTCTTGTCACCTTTTCACCATCCTACCATTTCCTTTCCCTTTTTGCCCATTTAAATACTATATGGAAACTTAAGGATACCTGAATGGTAACAGTGGGTCATGGCCAACTGGCGTGACTTAAAGAAGATCCAACATGTCAGAAGAATGCCAAGTTCTGAGGGATTTTCTCTTTTTTTTTTTTTTTTTTTTTCCGTCTGGACAATTCATGCTAAGCAGTGACAATAAGGAATCAGAGAGGCAGAAAAGAGATGAGCTATGGATATGATAAGAAGAAGATCAGCACTAATGCTGAAACAGAAGCAGAAATGATAACAGCAAACACACAGCACCTACCACATGCTAGGTACTATTTGAATCATGCTTCCAATTAAGTCCTTTAATACTTACACAATCCACTCACTTTATAAACAAGGAAAATGAGGTACAGACAGGTTAAGTAACTCGTCTAAGTCCACACCACTACTAAGTGACAGAGCAAGGATCTTAACACAAGCCATCTAGCTCCAGAGTCCACAATTTAATTTCTACAATATGCTGCCTCTAGAAAGCAGGAAGATTCGACTTCCCTGTTTCCAAGTTCAAACAGACCATGCCCTACATAAAGTGAAACCAAAGGAAGAAATAGAGACCCAAAATGAATGAAGTCTGAAATGGAACAGACTGTTGTAGATAGTCAAATCAGCCAACTGTTCAGACAAGGTATGAAGAAGTCAGAAATACGTATGTTAGAAACCAGCAGTGGGTCTATCAAAGAAAGATCAGGAATATTCACCATTTATGTAATGTTAATGTCCATACATCTTTAAACAAATCACTTTCAAAATCCAAGATTTTAAGAAAAACCCTTAAGAAGCCTCTTTAAATTGATATTCAAAGTATATTCAAACACACTGCTTTTACATTTCAAGGTACTAAATCCCTCAACACAAAGAGAATTAAGAATACACAGTATATTGTTGTAATTGTTCTATTTTATTATTAGTTGTTGTTAATCTCTTATTGAGCTTAATCTGTAAATTAAACTTTATCATAGGTATGTATTTATAAAAGTTAAAAAAAAAAAAACAGCATACCTCAGAGATATTGTAGGATCAATTCCAGACCACTGCAATAAAGTGAATCTCTCAATAAAAGGGGTCACACGAATTTTTTGATTTCCCAGTGAGTACAAAAGTTATATTTACACTACACTGTAGTCTATTAAATGTGCAACAGCATTATGTCTAGGAAAACACTCTATACACCTTTAATAAAAAATAGTTTACTGTCAAAAAATGCTAGTGATCATCTGAGACTTCAGTGAGTCATAGTCTTTGTGCTGGTGGAGAGTCTCGCCTTTGTGCTGATGGCTGCTGACTGACGGGTGGTGGTTGCTGAAGGCTGGGGTCGCTGTGACAATTTCTGAAAATAAATCAACAATGAGCTTTGCCACACTGGTTGATTCTTCCTTTCATGAAAGATTTCTCTGGAGCATGGGATGCTGTTTGATAGCATTTTACCCACAATAGAACCTCTCAAATCCTGCTCCTGCTTTATCAGCGAAGGTTATGTAATAGCCTCAATCCTTTTTTTCATTTCAATGATGTTCACATCTTCACCAGGCATACATTTCATCTCAAGAAACCACTTTCTTTACTCATCCATGAAAAGCAACTCCTCATTCATTCAAACTTTATCATGAGAGTACAGCAATTCAGTCACATCTTCAGTCTCCATTTGAAATTCTAGTTCTCTATTTGTACCACATCTTCTGTGACTTCTTCCACTGAAGTCTTGAACCCTCAGCATTATTCATAAGAGTTTTACAATCAACTTCCTCCAAACTCCTGCTAATGTTGGTATTTTGACTTCCTCCCATGAATTACAAATATCTTAATGGCATCTAAATTGGTCAATCCTTGCCAGAAGGTTTTCCATTTACTTTGCCCTAATCTAGCAGAGGAATAATTAAGTATAGAAGCTATAACTTTACAAAATGTATTTTTTCAATAATAAGACTTGAAAGTCAAAATTACTCTGTGGTCCAGGGACTGCAGAATGGATGCTGTGTTAGCGACATGAAAACAACATTCATCTCTTTGTAAAACTCTATCAGAGCTCTTGGATAACCAGGTGCCTTGTCAATGAGCAGTAATATATTTTAAAAGAACCTTTTTCTGAGCAGTAGGTCTCAACAGTGGGCTTAAAGCATTCAGTAAGCCATGCTATAAACAGATGTGCTGTTAACCAGGCTTTCTTTTTCCATTCACAGAGAACACAGGCACAGCAGATTTGGCATAACTCTTAAGGGCCCAAAACTTTTTGAAATGGTAAATAAGCACTGGCTTCAATTTGACATCACCAGCTGCATTAGCTCCTAATGAGAGAGTCAGTCTCTTTAAAGCTTTGAAGCCAGACATTGACTACTCCTATTTAAGTCCCTGATAGCCTCTTCTTTCAATATAAAGCTGTTCCATCTACATTAAAAATCTGTTGTTTAGGGCAGCCAACTTCATTAATGATCTTAGCCAGATCTTCTGCATAGCTTTCTGAAGCCTCTACATTAGCACTTGCTGCTTCACCTTGCACTTTTATGTCATACAGATGGCTTCTTTCATTAAGCCTCATGAACCAACCTCTGCCAGCTTCCAACTTTTTTTCTGCAGCTCCCTCACCTCTCTCAGCCTTCACAGAACTGAAGAGTGTTAGGATTTTGCTCTGTATTAGGCTTTGGCTTAAGGGAATGTTGTGGCTGATTTGATTTTCTATCCAGACCATTACAACTTTCTCCATATCAACAATAAGGCTGTTTTGCTTTACATGTGGTCACTGGAGAAGCTCTTTTAATTTCCTTCAAGACCTTTTCCTTTGCATTCACAACTTGGCCATTTGGCACAACACGCCTAGCCTTCAGTCTATCTCTACTTTCAACATGCCTTCTTCACTAAACTTAATTATTTCTAGCTTTTGATTTAAAGTGAGAGGCATGCAACTCTTCCCGTCACTTGAACACTAAACAGCCTAATTTCAATACTGCTCTGTGTCAGGGAATAGAGAAGCTTCAGAAGAGGGAAAGAGAATGGGTACGGCCAGTTGATGGAGCAGTTGGAACATGTGCAACATTTATTAAGCTCGCCATCTTAAATGTGCAGGGCTGCAGCACCCCAAAATAATTAAAATGGTAACATCAAAGATTACTGATCACAGATCACTGTAACAGATGTAAGAATAATAAAGGGCATATGAAATATTATAAGAATTAACAAAACGTGACACACACAAAGTTAAGCGCATGCTGTTGGAAAAGAAAATGGCACCAATAGACTTGCTTGACACAGAGTCGCCATAAACCATCAATTTGTTTTAAAAAATGCAATATCTGCAAAGCACAATAAGGCAAAATTCAATAGAATAACAGGCCTGTACATATGGGGTAAGGTACTATGTTTGGTTTCAGGTAACTACTGGGGGTCTTGGAATGTATCCCCCATGTTCCAAGGGGTGGGACAACTGTATTCAAATCTGGCACAGAAAAATTACCAGTTTCCCTCTAGTTGCTGTTCATGTATCCTGCTTGTGGCTATATCACTATTTGGTTATAAAAATTGAACCTAAAATCTGTTCCAACAGCCTTAGCTTTTAGAACCACAAGACATATCAGTAATAGCTCAATGAATTCAGTATCTGTTAGGCACCAGAGTGCTAGGCAAGTGCAGTTTATACACGCTCCATCATGCGTGTGAGGACTCTCACCACCTTGCTCCCCACAATATCCTCCAATGCCTGACACATTATTGCAGATAACACAACAGAGAAAAGGAGAGGTCGGGGTCTTAATCAAGGTGACACAGCTAGTAAGTGGGAGAACTTGGAATTGAACCCTACTGTCCCTTATTTTAAAGCCCAAACTCTATCACACTACCCCATATTTTCCGAACTGTCTCGCAAAAATCACGTGGTGAAAATATATTGTCGAATTTATAAAAAAGAAGATACAGAACAAGGTATGAAGTTGCTACACTTTGTACAGAAGAATAGGAGGGCAATTGTTTAGGTAAGTAAAAACTGATGTGTGCATGTTTATAAAAGCATAGACTATTCTGCAAATTTTTCAAAGACACTGATAGTGGGATATGGCAGGCTGAAGGACGCTGAGACAATCTTACTTTGTACTGCATTACTTTTGTGTTTTTCAAACTTTATATCTTAATAGACGGTTGCCAGATTTATCAAATAAAAACACAGGATGCTAGTTAAATTTGAATTTCAAGTAAATGAATACTTTTTTAGTGTATGTCCCATGCCATACTTGGGACATATTTATACTAAAATCCAATCTTATTTATCTGAAATTCAAACTTAACTTGGGCATCTGCTATTTTATCTAACAATCCTACTATGTACATGCTAGCTTAGAGAAAAACATAAAATCATTTTACCTTTCACGCTTCCTGTAAAACTTTAACATCATGAGAGCTGCCTAATCCTTAATACATCTCGAAGATTTTACCTGTGACCATATGATTCTCCAGCAATTTGTTGATAACATTAGTGTCAGCAGGGGATAAAAATAAAACAGAATATTTGGTATTATTTAGAAGTAGGAACGGAGTAACTGAGTAATCATTTTACTTTTCAACAAGTTGTAATGCTAACATGTAGGCACAGCTTTTACAAAGTAGAGAATCAACGTTTGAAACATAACACAAATCATTCTGCTCAATGCAGATTATATGGCAACTAACAAGTGAAAATATGTTTTATGCTAAAAATAACTCTATGTAGAGAAAATGCCCCAAATGCATACAATTTTCTAGTTATCTTAAACAATTCTGACTGAAAAAGGAATACAACATTAAAAGTGCTTGTTTCAATGGCTTGCAGCTTGTCAAAGTTGCTCAGCATCTGTTATTGCATTTAAATTTACCATTTCTATCATTCATAGTTGCCTCAGCAGTACCTGAAGTTAGCAGACAAAGGCACAGTTGCAGTAGTCAAATGCAAGTCGTTTTTCATAAATTCAATTGTCCATAACAGCAATACTTACACTTTCAGTCATAATTCCTACTTTTGGGTAACATTACTGAACTATAGCTCTAAAAGTATAGAAATGTCACAGTACCCACCAACATCACGCAGTCATCCAACAGAAATCACTCAGCCTTTTCTTAGCATCTGTTTTTCTGAACTGCTCCCTCATTTTTATAGGCTTTGATCAAAAAAGCATTCATGAACACAATTTTTATTTTCAAGTTGACATTTATAAATCTTCCTAAATTTATTCAATGAAAATAAGATGTATTAATTCCACTTTGCCCACCAAAATGAAAGAAAATCAAGTATTAAAGAACCTTAACTTCATAACATATTTCAAATATTGATTAATATTCTTATTCTTTATAAAACTGCCATACAAATTACCTGAAATGAAAATGCAGTAGTCCCAGCTACTAGGGAGACTGAGGCAGGAGAATCACTTGAACCCAGGAGATGGAGGCTGCACTGAG
>NW_016804208.1:1814890-1848047 GCF_001698545.2 Rhinopithecus bieti | reverse complement strand
GAGAATCACTTGAACCCAGGAGATGGAGGCTGCACTGAGCCTCCGCCTCCTGGGTTCAAGTGATTCTCCTGCCTCAGTCTCCCAAGTAGCCTGAGATCGAGCCAACACACTCCAGTCTGGGCAACAGAGCAAAAGTCTGTCTCAAAAAAGAAAAAGAAAAGAAAAGAAAATGCAGGGAAGGTCAAGAGATTAGAAAAGGACTCAAATTCTGTCATTTACTGATTCAGCAAACACACATGGGGCACTTACATGACTGGCATGCTGTCTAGTCACAGAATTGGAGAAATGATGATACAATCTGGGAACTCACGTACAAGTGAATGAAAGGAAAAGAAATAAACAATTAAAATATAAGAACACAAAGGAGGGACACCCAAGCTGAACTGAGAAGTCAGGGAAACTTCCTGGAGTCACAAACTCCCGCACAGAGTCTTAAAGAATAGGTCGGGGAGACGGTCTGATGAAAGAGCTCCCCACATAAACGCCAAGAGTGCATGGTACCTTCTGAGCACTGCAAGTAGTTTCTTATGTAGTACCTGGATTAGGGCTGAGGAAAAATGAGAGACAGAGAAGATGAGGCTGGAGATGTGAGTAAATGCCAAATTATCCAGGGCCCTCCATACTACTCTTAAAATGTTTAGATTTGTTTTTTGTTTTGTTTGAAACGGAGTCTCGCTCTGTGGCCCAGGCTGGAGTACAGTGGCACAATCTCAGCTCACTGTAACCTCCGCCTCCCAGGTTCAAGCTAGTCTCATGCCTCAGCCTCCCAAGTAGCTAACAGGCCCCCGCCACCACACCCGGCCAATTTTTGTTTTTGTTGTTGTTGTAATTTACTTTGTTAGAGACACAGTTTTGCCATGTTGGTCAGGCTGGTCTTAAACTCCTGACCTCAAGTGATCCACCTAACTCGGCCTCCCAAAGAGCTGGGATTATAGTTGTGACGACTGCACCCAGCCATTAAAGAGTTTAGATTTAATTAGAAGTTTATTTTGGCAAAGTGATCTTTAGAAAGATCACTCTGGCAATGGTATGGAGGACATACAAAAATCAAGAGAAGCTAGGGATAAGGAAGTCAGGTAAGAGGCATTTTCAAAACTAGAGAAACAAAGGAAAATGCAAGATAGATTAAGATTAGTTAAGAGATATAAGTACTGTGACATGGTAATATGGAGATAAGGAAGATGAGTTTAGGATAAATCCCACATTTCCTGCTTTGGTTATTGATGGATGGTAATACTACAAGGAACATGTCAGTGTTGCGAGACGATTCTAGAAATGTCTGCCCTAATAGAGTTTGAATAGCTGAGTATAGTACCTTACGACGTTGCTATGGAATGAACTGTGTTGCCCAAAATTCCTATGTTGAAGCCCTAACCCCGATGTGATTGATTCTGGAAACAGGTCTTTTAGGGAACAGTTAACATTAAATGAGAACATAAGGGTGGAGTCCTGATCTTGGTGGTCTTCTAGAAAGAGGAAGAGAGGAAAACCTGTCTCACTGTCTACATGCAAGCACTGAGAAAAGGCCACATGAGGACACAAGAAGGTAGCCATCTGCAAGCCACAGACAAAACCCTCCTCAGAAGCTGAACCCTGCCAGACCTTGATCTTAGACCTTTCAACCTCCAACACCATGAAAATAAATTTCTGTTGTTTACACCTCTCTAAATAATTTGTTATGGCAGCCCAAGCTGACTAATACAGAATTCAACCTTCCCACAGGTCCTCCTCCAAGGACTATGCTATCATGTACTATGCTTCGCCCCCTTCTTCCAACCATAACCAAGGGAACCAGGGCTAGGCTCCTTAATTCAAGGGAAGCCAATCTAAGTACTGACATGAAAAGCATGAATGGACTAGAGTGTCTCTTAAGAACTTAAGAAATATTGAGAGAATAAGCCAATTAATGGTAGAACAAGAGTTGAGAAGATAGAAGGCAGCTGAGTAAGGAATGAAGAAGCTAAAATGAGGTACACACAAGCCAGAGTTATGAGACAGCAAAAACAAATCTGTTGATAGAGACAGAATACAACCGACATTAAGAGATGCAGGCATTCCTTGGGAGATGCAACACAGCCAATAAGAGGAAAATAGAGTAACTGGTCCCTACGGATGCACAATCACTGATCTCCATTTACAGTGAACTCCATTTTGCCAGAGGTATGTTGTATGAGGCTCTGTTTGCTCCATTTAAACACACCTATTCATTCAAACACAGTCTGCTTTGGTATGGTACCATATCATCACATCCAAAAAACAAAAACTCCTCTCAAGTACCCTTGCTTACGAAATACCCTTGTTCCTTTATTTCATTTGGGCACTGTGCTTCCAACAAAGATTTGAGGGAGTTAACTAGCAAAGACAATTTTAGTAGGACCACTAAATAATCAATAATCCTACAGAAGAGACAGTTACATCAGAAAAACAAAGTGCAGGGAAGCTCCTACACTTGGTGAGTGAATATAACACTATAAAGTTCTGTTTTGCTCAGAGCCTGAGAAAAGCCATTAGCTGCCACCGAATAAAACATAAATCCAGTGTTAAAACAAAGGTAGCTGACAAGAGTATGGTGGCTCATGCCTGTAATCCCAGCACTTTGAGAAGCCAAGGTGCGAGGATCACTTTTAGCCAGGAGCTCAAGACCAGCCTGGCCAACAAAGCGAGACCCTGTCTCTACAAAAAAAAAAATTCTTAAAATTAGCCAGGCGTGGAGGCACATGCATGTAGTCCCAGCTACTTGGGAGGCTGAGGTGAGAAGATTACTCGAGCCCAGGAGATTGAGGCTATAGTGAGCTATCATTGTGCCACTAACCTCCAGCCTGGGCAGCAGAACAAGACCCTGCCCCTAGAAAATGAAAGTTAAAAATTAAAAAAAAAGGAATGTGAGCTCTGACAAATTTTCATTATACAAATGAAATCTTAGTAACTATGAACAATATTTACAAATAGTAAATATATTTCAGACCAAAAATCTCCATTCAGGCCAGGCATGGTGGCTGATGCCTTTAATCCCAGCACTTTGGGAGGGCAACATTGGTGGATTGCTTGAGCCTAGGAGTTTGAGACCAGCCTGGGCAACATAACAAAACCCCACCTCCACAGAAAATTTTTAAAAAATTAGCCAGGAGTGGTGGTACACACCTGTAGTCCCTGCTATTCAGGAGGCTGAGGTGGGAGGATCACCTGAACCCAGGTGGTAGAGGCTGCAGTGACATGTGATCGCACCACTGCACTCCAATCTGGGCCGACAGAGAAAGACCTTGTCTCAAAAAAAAAAATTACAAAAATAAAAAAGAGTTCCACTCATAGGAGGATAGAAACCTTCTTTCTTCAAACTCTACTAGAAAAATTAAACCAAGTATACATGTTAAAACTTTAAGGTACCACTAAAAAAACAGAAGTAGAGTCTACATAATACACACACCAAGATGAAAAAAGATGAACTAAAAATACTCGAGCAATTTAAAAGAGGTCAGGAATGGGAAAACAAGGAAAAAGGAGAAACCACAGTAAACAAAAAACACAAAACAAGGGCAATGAAATAAATCCAGATATCCATATTCACAATAAACACAAATGGGTTAGACTCATTTTTAAAGAACAGACTCGGAGTCCAAATCTCAACAACGAAATGGAGATTTACAGAATAAGTAGTTTATTTATATTTTAAAAATATAAAATATAGTATATGGGCCACATAAAAATATGTATACACATACTTTCATCATATTCAACAATGGATTAAAAGGACACATTCTAAAATGACAGTAGACAGGAGTAGACAGATGGAAGTAGTAGCCTCATATGGGGGGACTCAACGGGGGAATTTAGCTTTCCTTTTTTTTTTTTTAAGGAAACTGTATTTTATAAGGTTTTAAATTATGCATGTAAAAAGCAGTTGGGTTGAAATATTTATGCATAAAATAATATAATGTCCACAATTTGCTTCAAAAACTTCCAGGGAAGGGACAAGGGAAATGTCTGAGACAAGAGAAGAAACAAGACTGAGCATGAACTAGGACTTGTTAAAACAGAATAATGGGTATATGAGGATTCACGACATTTATGTACGTTTGAAATTTTTCATAATAACTATTACAAAAATAAGGCAGCCAATATGTGAAAATGTTAACATATCTAGTTTTAGAGGCTAGACTAGAGATGATTAGTGTAATATTTTTCAAATCTTCCTTATCCTTGTTTGGCAAAAAAAAAAAAAAAAAAAAAAAAAAAAAGATTTCACCTATAAAACTATAAATACTAAGTTATTTGGAAAGAAAAAATGTTACATTGGTAAATTCTCCCAGAAACATAATTTATTCAGTTCAGCTAGACTACTTAATTCCAGCAAAACTAAAGGAAATATTTTGAAAACATTTCTTCAAAATATAATATCTCATAAGGAATCATTTTCAGTTTTACTATTAAAAACAAAGCTTCATTCTCATTTTCTGATGCTATTCTGCTTCTAATTTTACCAAGCTGTTTGAGATACAGGCCTTAGAAGCAGATACTTATTGCCCTGGATTAGTCAACTTCTCATCAGACAGCAGGAGGGCAGGAAGTGATGAACAACTATTGCTGTTCTACTTTTGAACATATGTTCAAAAACCCCACCTTTGTGAATTATAGGGGATCCCAAGAGAGTATAAATATAAACCTGTTTCAGTTTAAATAAAACTTATTTATCTTCCATGAATATTCAAATGACAATATAATGAACAGTCACACAATATATATAATCTAATACTAAATTACGGAAAAAAAGCATGTTAATCCACAATTATATAAACATACACAAATCAAAATCACTACATTGACCAAGAATCCACATACTCTAAGAAAGTTTGGTGAAAATAGCATTGTATCATATTTTCCTGTTAATTTTCTAACGGAGGGGATGAAGCCTACTGAAAATGAAAATACATATAATATGGAAATTGAATATTTTCTTACAAGTATTCTTACATAACAAATGTATTTATACCAAAAAACATGTTCATTACATTTGCTTTGGCTTTTGAAAATTAGTTTTATTTTTAAGATTGTTGGTCTGAGGCAAAATGCTCTTTCAAACAGTTTATATGTTCTTACCTTATCTACAGATTCTCTAAAACACATTGACACACAAGTTTTATAAAGAATATTAGCAGATTCATATCTGCTTCCAGAATTATATATTTATATTTTATGATACTTTGAGTTAAATACCCTTATTTACTGCTTACACTCAACTATAAAGTTAAAGTTGAAAGGAACCTCAAAAAACACATAGGTCACAGAGAAGCTAAAGCTCACTGAGATTTGATTACATAACAAATCAGTGGTGTGTCTCGGTTCAGAACCCTGGACTGCTGGACTAACTCAACCGACCCTCTGGAAGGCTAACTTTCCTTTTCTAAAAATATTTAGACCAATCAATTCTGTTTATAGCCCATTGCATTATATTTATTTCCTTCTCCATTAACCTTCACCCATAATTAAAAGAGTCCAGAATACACATTAGAGAACTATGGATTCTAACACTTTCTCTCTGAACATTCATTTTGCATACTTTTCATTTATAATGTTCTCTTCATGTATCTCTGTTGGACAGGGGACCCTCCCCTCAAACTGTTAACTCACACCAAACATGGTGACTGAGGGGAAAGATTTAAGTTCTTCTCAGAATTAAGATTTGGCCTCTTCTGTTCTCTCACTCCTCAGTTAAACTCAAAGGAATTTAGGTTGTTGGGCAGAATGCCCCTGTTTGTACCACATTTTCAGTGTTAAGGGTCAAGACACAACATGCCAGGCATATTTCTTGCATAGAACCAGGCAGGGGCATTCTTCCAAGAGCTGCCCTCGCAGGTGAACACAACAATGTGTCAATGCCAAACTCCAGAGGCAGCTAGCTGCCCATAAAGCACTCACGGTAGCCACATTATTGTATTGGGGGAAACCTAAAACATGCAGAAGACTTAACTTTGTGCCATAGAATTCTTCAGTGCAGTTCCTACACTGGCAACAAATGCTCCAGAGAAATTACTTCAGGCGCTTACCTCCTGCCCTTTTCCCTACCTGGAATGAGGCAATTCAATGAGCCCAGGTGGACTGTGTCCTGGTGCTTATAAAAAGCATTTGGGCTCTCGCCTGTCATCCCAGCACTTTGGGACGCTGAGGCAGGCAGATCAGCTGAGGTCAGGAGTTCAAGACAAGCCTGACCAATATGGAGAAACCCAGTCTCTACTAAAAATACAAAATTAGCCAGGCGCGGTGGCACATGCCTGTAACCCCAGCTACTGGGGAGGCTGAGGCAGGAGAAACACTTGAACCTGGGAGGCAGAGGTGGCGGTGAGCTGAGATTGCACCATTGCACTCCAGCCTGGGCAACAAGAGTGAAACTCCATCTCAAAAAGAAAAAACGAAATGAAAGCATTTGGTACTCAAAAGCGTACCCATGGGACCCAGAAATATAGTTGGCAGCAGGTCTCTGTTGTTAGAACCTATCAACTGCTGTCGGAGGTGATAGTACAAAAAATGTCTGTCATTTCTCAGCTGCCCTCTCAGGGACAGGATCTCCATTGAGTTTGTGAGATCTTGATGACACTGGGGCAGAACAATAGGTGGCTTGTCAGTTGTGACTGAGTGGCTCCTCAGGGGAAAGTGTTAAATGATGGAGACAATATTTCCAATACAGACAAAACTGTGGAACTAGGAGGTAGGAGAGAAGACCATAATATTACAACCATGCGCTTCAACTTATCTCCCCATCCAACTTCACGTTTCTACTATTCTCCCAAAATCATTTTCTAGGACTTTCCCAACTCTTAAAATAACTCTACTGCCACAATTTCTCTATTACTGTTCCAAATGGCTTCTCCTGGAATCTTTTCTACAAAAACTATGAAAAGTGTTGTATATTATATAAACTCCTTAGGTATCACTGAGCTATAAGTACTATACATAATTAGATATTTTTATCCTTCCCCATCCATCAGTACCTCCTAAATTCAGTCAGTGGCTTTCATGACTTCCCTTTGCTGAATGTGGACAGGAACAAAGTTTACAAACTTTATTCAGGAAAGGGCAGGCTCAAATCATCAGAAGTCCTCTGGGAAGAAAACAGCATTTTGGAATAATATTTAATGTGGCTGTTTTTCTCTCCTATACTGTGCTCGTGGTAACTAGTGGTTTGACTCCTGTTGGTTCAGTTCCAACTCTGCACAGAGAAGTACAACAGATGCATGTACTAAGAAGGGCTTGTGAACAATCACATTCTCTCTCTCCCTCTCTCGGCCCATTCTTTGCAATACTTTTTGTGGAGTATTTAGCAATTCAGAACCCTTAAATTCAGCAGACAGAAGAAATCAACACTTTTTTTTTCAATTATCAATCTTAATTATTTGAAGATGTAAGAAAATTGTGTAAGCTTTTACTCTTTCCAAACATGTAACTTGTTAAGACCACATTTAATAGATTCAGTAGAGAGTCAAAGAAAATACTACAACTTTTCCAGGGTTCCCTAACTCAGACCTTTTATTAAGCCATCCCATTTTTCCAGCCATTATTATGTGAGGTATTGAAAAGTCTATATAATGAAATGTCAATAATTATCTGAATAGTTTCATGCAAAAGTAAGCTCATTCAGCTACTCGAGGATTTGGGGTCAGAGAAAGAGAAGAAGGAAGAAGGATTTAAGGAGGACAAAGGCTTATAAGCCTTAATCAGAGGGATGTCTACCCTGACAAGAGTCCCTAAGTAACAAACTAACTTTCCATATCATTTTGTTGATGTAAAAAGGCAACTTTCTTCCTCAGGAACATATCCACCATCAAATACTCCAAGAGGCAAAACTTTCCAAATATATATTCATCACTGGAATGTCTAAAATGTAGGCTAGGTTGCAATACACAATTTAAAGCAACAATCTGTTATTTGGGGTTCTTAAAAATGCTATTCAATAACAACTAATAATAAAATTGCATTTAAGAATTGATTGCTATTGCATGTTATAATAATGACTTTCCCAGAAAATAAAATAGGCTACATAAGTAAATTTTTTAGGTAACGAAATTGGCATCAGTTTTAGTGTTTGAAATGAAACCATTTGTTTGTAATACCTTCCATATATCCTATCCCTGTTTTCTTAAACAAAACCTATGTCCTTTACAAATATGTATTTCCTTCAATCCTACCAAGAGCTCCATACTTCATACCCTCATTTTCAGGTAAGAAAATTGAGGTTCAGAAAGATAGTGTTTTCTCCTACATTCATGAAGCTTTTAAGCAACAGAGCTGTCTCACCTATGCTGTAAAGTACACAGTTTTGTGATACCTTCTTTTCCATTGCTGAAAATTAGGTGCACTTTTTACACTACTGAGGATCACAAGACACACCCCACAGTACTTCAAAGAAGTAGAAATAACTTTGAAAATTGCAAACTACAAAATTTAGCTTATTCAAAGTAATAACACTTAAAAGTATCAATTTATCTGAGAAAAGACATGGAGAAGAATGTGTTTGATGTATGGCAAGACACAAGTAACAGGGGAGGAAAGGAAGAAGAAATAATTGAGGAAGCTGAAAGGGAGAAGGGATGGAAAGATGGAACGACACTGAGATGATTTGGAAAACTCTCAGAAAATTCCTTAGCATTCACCAGGCTAACAGAATATAGAGCAAAGTGGTGTTGACTGAGGTTACAGACGCAGAGGAAGAACTGTCATTTCTCCTACCAAAGTGAAATCTGATCTCAAAGGAAGAACTTCAGCTCCAAAAAGTAGCAAAACACAGAGTCATTAAGTCTGAGTCACTTCCCTTGTGACTCAGTTGTCAAAATCCTGTAAGATAAGGTATTCAAAAGTGTTTGGAAATGGGAAGAAGTATGGAAGTATTAGACATTTATTATTAGCAACAGTATTAGCATCAGAATGGCTAATCATGTTTCCTAATATTAAAAAATGAACAGCAAAAAGAAAATTATATACATATATATATAGATATACAGATGATACTTATAACACATCCCAAAGAAACCACACCAATTCATCAAGTATTAAGTGAGCACTTACATATTCCTAGCTATGTGTATAGGAAGATTTAGAATGTGTATAGAAAGATTTAGCATGAAGGTACTTGCATAGGATCCTTCAATTCTCATTCAAATAAATTTTTTTCATATCTAATTTTGTATTTATGATTCTCTATTATTTTTAAGAGAACCACCCCAAATTCCATATACTTCAGGCCCCCATGTCTTTATCCACCTCTGTCACTGAAGCATATGACAAAAGAAGAATGAGGACAAGTATCTAACTTCTGAGTTTCCAATTTAGTGGAAAACAGTAAGTAATTACAGGGCAACGTGATAGGTAAAGTTCTCAGTACAGAGGAATCCAATCCTGCCAACATGAGTCAGAAAGAATTTGTAAGAAATATGACAGATGAATCATCCTGAAGTATGAGCCGATTAGGAGAGTGTGGAGGAGAGCAGTGAAGGGAAAGGCATTTCTTACGAAGGGAAGGACATCTGCTAAGGCAACAAAACCATAAAGAACCCAGAGAACTTGATGACAGTGAGGCGGCAGTACTTGGGTCCAGAATGACGAGAGCTATGAAGGTAATGTTTCCACGGCCTCATTGGGGCTTTGCCCTGCAGGCAGGCTGGACCATGCAGGGGCACTGGGGAAGGAGTTTGGAGGGTACAGGGATTACTAAAATTTATTTTCTGATAAAACAATTCTGATAATAGTGTAAATATTTCACCAAAGAGGGAAAAGAACTAATGATAATACAACCAGATGTTAAGCTTTTAAAACAACCTAATCAAAAAAGAATGAGAGCCCAGATGAAGGCAATGGCAAGAAAACAGAGAAAAGATACAGACTCATTAATTAGAGGCAATCAAAAGGACTCAGTGACCACTTGGTGACTGTTAGGGCCAGGAGGGGTGAATGAGTGACAGAAATAGAGGTTGACTCTCCCAGTGATTTTAACCTGGGAAACTAGAACTATCAGGACATCATTTAGCTGAAAGAACAACAGCAGAAAGATAAATATATGGTTTTAGAGGACAGAGAAATATGGTTATATTCTTTTTGGACATACTGAGTTTGAAATGCCTTTAGAAAACAGGAAATAATAGAATTTTAATTTCATGAAGGTAGGAAGTTTTGTGTTGCTATTGTTTTCTTTTTCTCTTGGGGCTATATCCCCAGCACCATAAATAATGGCTGTGAGATAAATTAAAAATCCTAGTGGAATCAATAACATTCCTGCAAGCTCCAAGATGAAACAGTGTACATGTATAGATGAGCATATTATCTAAAAAAAATAAAATTTGTCATGATCTTTTCTTATTCAGCTCCATACTAAACCAAAACAAATGTACCTTTGGTGTTTCTGTTAATTGAACATGCATACACACAAGAAAAAAATAAAATCTGTTCACAATAAAAAAAGTATTTTTCATAATCTGTACCAAGTAATTCCTAGAGAGAACCCTGTAGTCCTCTGCCAGCAAAGAGGTGTTACTGTCTAAATCTGCTGATAAGCTTGTCAGTCACCGGTAGTCTACACAGTTGAGAATATACTGAGAAAATTCAGCAAGAAATGACAATTTACATGCTGCTGGCAAGATTCCAGGTAGTTCAGATGAGGGAAAACTGCATAAAGGAATCCAAATTATTATGAACCTATCTGAACACGTACCTTAGCCATATAAGATAAATAAGCATGGAGCAATTCGACCCCCTAATTACTAATTCACAGATAATGTAACAAGCTACACTATTTAGTTACCATATGTAATTCTATAGGATTCATTGGGGTTATCTTGACAAGTGATATTTTATCCATGAAAGCATTTTAAAAAGGCTTATCTTTCAATGAATGTGACTATTTGCTTCTTAATTAACTCATCTACTGTTTAACTGCCTCCATTAACTACTTTTACTCTGGCACTCAAAGGACTAAATGTTAATATTAACAGCATAAACCAACTTTTACTTTTGTAATAATCCAGAGAGGACATGTGCTTTAAATGTAGTTTGATTTTGTCACTTCAAGTGATCAGAAGGTACAGACAATATATAAACATTACAAATGACCCAAAAAAGGCTGAGTGGTTCCACCAACATAACAGGTTTTCATAACAGAATGAAGACATCTTGTTTCTTGATTTCACCTGACCTTATAGCTTAGCTGCATGAGCTAAAGTTGTGTTGACCAATACAGTAGGCAGGAGCCACAATGAAACAAGCCACTACCCGGCACTTATACCTTGGCTAGTTCTAAAGGCAATATGATGTAAGGGTAAAAGACATAGCGTATTTTGGAGAGCTTTTTTTTTTTAAGAAAGTAAAATATCTCAATAATGTTTATACTGATTATATGTTGAAATAATAATTTGAAGAAAGTGGGTTAAATAAAATATATTATTAAAATTAATTTCACTTACTCCTGCTTTTTTCTTTACTGTGGCTACAGACAACTTAAAATTACATGTGTGGCTCATATGATATTTCCATTGGCCAGAGCTGATCTAGAATGATGCAGATCATCCCCTCTCCAACTCTTGGTGTGTTTGATGATCTGAATTGCAACATATACAGAATGGCAATTATTTGAATAATTTCAGCACCAAATTACTCCTTTGTTATCCAATTCACTAAAGGACTATCATATAAATTTGTCACAGGAGTGACAGATAAAGCTATCAAAAATGATAAGAATTACAAAAAATATGCAAGTGGGTGAGGAATATTTAGCAAGCAGTCAAAATAAAGCATTGGGTTCAATACTGAAACTACTGTGCTGTGCTTAAACTTCATAAAGTAGGATACAAAAGTTTATGGAAAGCCTCAATAATCTCCTGACTTTTTATTTAATCATCTCCTCTTTCAAAATTAAATATTTTTAAATCTTTTTTACGATTACCAGTAGTATTTTTTAAACTACTGACTTACATATTTTGAAGCTCCAACATTTAAATAAGGGCATTTAAATTTTCTGTTATGTTTATCAAAATGGGGCATGAATTTAAGAAGACTGAGAAACACTGTCAAATACAAAAGTCAGACGCACACAGTTGAATCCAAAGGGGATCAGAATATGCCACTCCAAAATATGCTACTTTGGCATCAGGATTATTTTGAACTGAAGGCAAATAGGAAATGGAAGACAGGAGCACTCTCTGCCCTGGCCCTTTCTGTGTAAAAGTAGAACACAAAATTTCCTTTGTAAATGTCACATAAATGTCCATTTGTAAAGATGATCATCTCTCCCCTACCAGTGAGAACAACTTTTTTCATGAAAATGATGTAAAAACCCCAAATCTATCCTCTTCTTTGGGTCTCTTCTTTTCTGTGTAGCCCCCATGCATGTAAAATTAAAGAGATCGATTAAATGTTAATCTGTGTTTTGTTAGTTTTAATTAACAGGCCTCACTTATAGAACCTCAGAGAGTAAAGTTTTTCCTCCCTCACAAAAGCAAGAATGAATATGCACCATAAGACAATGGACAAAGTGCAGGAGAGTTTTAAATGACTTAAAAACTCTTTAATGGTATATCCATGCAATGACTACTACTACTCAGCAATGACCAGTACTAAACTATGAATACAGGCAACATGGATGAATCCTAAAATAATTACATAGTGAAAGAAGTCAGACAAAAGAGAACATACCGTATGATTCCATTTATTCAAAGCTCTAGCGAATGCAAACTAGTCTATAGTGATATAAAGCAAATGAGTAGTTTACTTGAAGATGGGAGAGGTAGGTAAAGGAAAGGATTACCAAGGGGTATGAGGAAACTTTTGGGGGTGATGGATATGTTCACTATCTTGATTGTGGGGGATAGCTTCACAACAGCCAAAACTCAACAAATTGTATACTCTCAATATGTGCAGTTTATTGTCAATTATAACTTATACCACAATAAAACAGTTAAACAGTCCCTCCCACCTCCTTGAGAAAAGGATAGGGGCTGAATAGGTTGACTTTAGCATCCAACAGATGTTCACTGAACATCTTAATGAAGCTAGCTAGGGAGCAATAATCCAGGCCCCAGAGCTATTTCTCCTCATTTTCCTACCTCAGCCACAAAACAGAGCTAAAAATACTTTGTGACTTAGTCTAACCCAATATATAATCAATAGATTATATCAGAATGAAGAGCCGTATCCAATGCTGTAAAACAGCATAGGATAACTACATTTCCTAGCCCAGAAAACTGAATGTGATGGGAAAGCGGAAGAAGGGTCAGACAACACTCCACTGAATCATACCGATGAGGCCCCTGTAGTCCCAAACTGGAATATAAGGCTGGGCGCAGTGGCTCACACCTGTAATCCCAGCACTTTTGGAGGCTGAGGCGGGGAAATCACCTGACCTGAGGTCAGGAGTTCAAGACCAGCCTGGCTAACATGGTGAAACCCCGTTTCTACTAAAACAAAATACAAAAGAAAATGAATGCTGTCCAGAAGAGGATTCAGGCCTGACTTACTAAAATGCAAAAACCTGAGAGACTTGTGGGGAGTGAGAAGCAGAGGAGGAAATACATAAGCTTTATGAAATTTACCTAGTAATGCCTTAGACAAAGCAGGTCCTATTAAGGGGGCTGCTATGGTCTGAAAGTTTATGTTCCCCCCAAATTCGTATGTTGACATCCTAACTCCCAGAGTAATGGTATTAGGGGGTGGGGCCTTTGGGAGGCAATTAGATCACAAGGTCAGAGTTCTAATGAATGGGATTAGTGCCCTTATAAAATAGGTACCAGAGAACAGCCTTGCCCTTTCCACACCACATGAAGACACAGCAAGACAGCATCATCTACGAGGCCCTCGCCATTCAGAGAACCTATCAGTGCCTTGATCTGGGACTTCCCAGCCTCCAGAACTATGAGAAATAAATTTTTGTTTATAATGGACCCACTGTTTGATATCTTGTTAGAGAACCCCAAATGAACTAAAACAGGGGCCTAGCAAGGTATAAGAGAAACTGGACATATCTTAAATATATCAGAGAGGAGTTTTTAACTTGTAGAATAATCATTAATCTTTATGACTCTATCATCATGGTTTTGTTAGGTTAATGATATCTCATGAACACAGAAGGATAGCTTCTCATGCCCATTTTCTATGACAGTTCCCTGAAGCAAAGTATCGTATGGGACCACCTGAGTACATAATATAAAGTTATTGTGAAATTAACAATATGACTATTAACGCTTAATTTTAAGCAGAGATCAAAATTTTTAAAAATACATTCTCCACTGGTGTCCTATATGCCACATAGTAGCGAACTGTATCATACCTATTCAAAAGACCTGAGACATCAGTTCAAACAAACGCTATTAGTATCAACTCAAATTATATGAACGTTTAATAATCTCAGATCAGATTATGCTTACTGAGAAAGACAGCAATTGGTGAAATCTATTATCAACAGCTCTATCTATTCATTTGTTGTATCAAAATAATGTAAGTATCTTCCTTTTCAAAATATGTGTTTTGGGGATTTTCTTATGCGAGTGGTATATGGGTGATCCAATTACAGGCAAGTTTTCTGTCTTCTTTTCACTTGTATCTTCCATACCTTTTTAAATGTGCTATTTACTAAAATAAATAATTACCTTATGTATTTTAAAACATAAGCAACAGTAAGTTTTTCCTTAAGTTTTGTGTTTTCTTTTTTTAAAAAAATAAGATATTTCATTTTTCACTTTCTCCTCATACACTTATTTATAACACCTTGGATCTGGAAGCGGTTTACAAGAAAATAACAATGAAGGTTTGCTTTTGCGACACAAATAAAACTAAAAGGTGGATAAAAGATAAGAATTCCCTAAACAAAACAAATTTAACGCACCACAGGCGAGACAGGCCAGAAAAAAAAAAAAGCAAGAATTTGTCTCACTTTTATCTTTTGTTTTTTTTTATTTTTTTTGTTTTTTTTTTTTTTTTTTTTTTTTAACTTAGTTGGCCAGATCCTGGAAGAATGGTTCTAATGGTTTCATTAACTCAACAAATACAATTGCAATACCTAAAATAAAAATAAAAATAAAAGTTTTTATTTTAGTAACAATAAAATCCTTTTATTATCATATTTTCCCAAAAGGGGGAAAAATTTTCTGAAGGAAAAAAAAGATTATGTCATAACCACCACAAAATACCCCACAAAACACGTATAAGACAGTTTTAGATCAATGGAATTTAAAGAATAAATTCTGTTGTTTTAATCAGACTCAAAACCACTGAGATATTTACAACACAATGTTTCAGCTTTGCCAAATTCAGCGCTTTACTATTTTAAGAACCATTAAAAGAAATATTTTAAGAAAACGAATGCTTTTATAAAACACTTAAAAGAAAATTAATGCTCTGTCCACAAAAAGGAAGGTCATAGGGGCACAATTTCCCGATGAACACCCAGAGAAAGAAAATAAGTGGCCTCAGGCCAAAGATAAAATACCTTTGTCCTCAAATAGCAGTTTCCCTTTCTTGCCAAACATCAGATTACCCCAGTAATGGTCAGACTATGCACTAGCCTCCAATATGATCTCACTGCCTCAGGGTCTCACTAGTTTACAGACTAGGTCTCTTTGAGAACCTTGTTATGGGCTAAATTATGTCTCCTAAAAATCCACAGGATATCCTAATTCCCTGTACCTCAGAATGTAACTGTACTTGGAGATAAAGGTTAAATGAGGACACCAGGGGTGGGCTCTAACACAATATGACTGGTTACCTTACAAAAAGAAATTAGGCCATAGACATACACAGAGGGAGAGTATGTGCAGAAACAGGGAGAACTCAGCCAACTACAAGCCAAAGAGAGAGGCTCGGTAGAAACGAATCCCACCAACACTTTGATTTTAGACTTTCGGCCTCCACAACTGTGAGGAAATAAATTCCTATGGTTTCAGCCGCCCACCCACTCTGTGGTATTTTGTCAAGGCAGCCCTATCAAACTAATACAGATTTTGGTACCAGGAAATGGAGTGCTGCTGTAACAAACACCAAAAATGTGGAAGTGGCTTTGGAACTGGGTAACAGGTAATGGCTACAAACGTTTTAGGGTGCATGTTAGAAAAAGCTCAGATTGCACTGAAGAGGCTGTTAGAAATATAGACACTAAACGTGTTTCTGGTAAAGTCTCAGAAGGAAATGTGAAACGGGTTACTGGAAAGTGGAAACTTCAGGAGATAAAATTCAGCCTATACTTCATTGCTCTCCATTTATTGCTCTTCCCCATCCGAACTTTTCCCCTGGGCACAAACCCTCTATTGCACTCCAGAAATATACAAACTGAATATGCTCTTCAGTACCCACTGCCCACTCACATCCCAGCCTCTTCCATACACCATGTCAATTTTCAAGGCAAAACCACTGACTTAAGCTCTACTTCATACCAAAAATCTTTCATTTCCACCCTCTTATCTCAAGACCAAAGCCCCCTCTGTGTGTTATTTACTAACCACAATGATAAGAGCAAGTAATCCCTATACTTAACTACTTTCCTAGAATCCCTGTAACATTTTTTATGTGTAAAACCTTTCTATAATTTCTCCCATTAGATTCTTCCAACTGAGACCCTACACTTCTGGAGCAGAATCGTATTTATTCTGTGTTCTCTTCAATGCCTAACCCAATACAACAGTCTTCCTAATCCAACTATTACTACCTACTACATGAATACCTCGGATTTTCTCTGGAAACATATCACAGGAAGGTAATGGATTCCTCACCACTGGTTTCCTTTATTGAGTAGTAGTTATTTATCTCCTTAGTCTTATTATGCCACATGGAATCCCACTAAAATTATTTAATCACAATATATCAATGTTACCATGCTAAATATCATTTCCGAACTGTACTTATATAAATGTTCTCCTTTGTTGACACTAACTTACAAGAAAAAAATGAAATATTTATTGTTATAAATATGGGGTTGATAATGTATGTAACAATATCAAATGAAACCCTACTTCAAGCCAAATAACTATTTTTAAAAGTACATGTAACTGTTTCAGACATATATCATTATTCATAGGCACCATCAAGTAGTCCTAAATTCACCAGGAAGTTGTCTGCTCCTTCACTTTAAAGTGTAGGATCTTTCTCTGGCAGATGTGCTATTCGCTCTACCATATTTGGGAACATTCTGGTCCAACTTTGCCTCAAAATATTTCATGAAATTCAGAGTACTTTGTATGTTTCCAAATATACAAAATGTAGCCAACCTGCAACTCAACCTGAGAGACAAGACTATGTCAGATCTGGGATGTAATCTGGAGAAAATAATCTGCCTCTAACTCAGGACAGCTACCTTCCGGGCAATTCATTGTTCTTCTCCAGCTTTTAAATCCCTTAATCTCAATTCTAGACAATGGATTCACTTCATCATTTGTCAAGCAAAATCTCTCCATCCTAGCAGTTAAAAACTAAAAGTAGCCAACTAGGCCTAAATCCATGTATAGTTACATTTCAAGGATTTCCAAGAATCTCTCTCAATAGCTTCAACTTGTAGAAATAAACTAAACTCTGAGAACAGCCTCTATTCCTCACAGTTAGGTGCATTTAAATGCATCTGAAAAGGAAAGATATCTTTAAGGACCAACCAGAGCAATGTCTAGGTGATAGGACTTTGAAGCACACTAAAAACTGACTAATGATCCCTCCCTTTCCAAGTCACAACCATCAGGCCTAGTCAATAAAAAGAAGTGTGGCAAAGAGACAAAGAAAACCAGAACTAGGGAAGGTAAGTGAAAAGAATAAACACAGAAAGGAACAAAGCGGAAAAAAGGAACATATGTAAGAAATAAGGTACACCATAATCTATTAGTAATATGTTAAGAATAATCTTCCTAAGTTTGTTCGTTTTGGCAAATGAGATAGGAAAGAGGAATGGAGAGTCAAAGGGTACCCAAAACTAGTTTTGCCTACGTTGCACACAAGGGCACAGGTGCATCCATCCAAAGCGCAGTATTGTATTAGAAGATCAAGTCAAAGAACTTCAAGTTTTGCTAGGTTTTTATTTATGTTTTTTATTTACTTATTTATTTATTGAGTCAGAGTCGTCTCCCTCTGTCGCCCAGGCTGGAGTGCAGTGGCATAATCTCGGCTCAATGCAACCGCTGCCCCCCGGGTGCAAGCGATTCTCCTGCCCCAGCCTCGCTAGTAGCTGGGACTACAGATGCGTGCCATCACGCCCCACTAATATTTGTATTTTTAGTAGAGACAGGGTTTCACCATGTTGGCCAGGATGGTCTTGAACTCCCGACCTCAAGTGATCCACCCACCTCGGTCTCCCAAAGTGCTGGGCTTACAGGCATGAACCACTGCGCCTGGCCAAGTTTTGCTAGGTTTTGTAAACACTATTGTTTACCGAAATTCCATCAAGCGCTAAGGCATACATTATACAAATTTAGATGGTTCCAACATTACAAGATGTTCACTGTAATCACTCACACCCAAATTCAACATGTAAAACTCCCAAGCCCGAAACCATCACCTCCTCCTCGTTAGTTTTCAGAAAAGGTGTTATTCTATAAAGGGAATAACTAAACCAGGAATTTCTAGGGAAACACGAAGGGGATGTTTACATCAAACTATCTACAAGGCAGGACAAGGCAGTCTGGTCACTTATCAGATTCCTTCTCTAGGACATCAAAAGAACATGGAGAAGTTTTCCTTCTAGGCTGGTGAAGTCATAGTCCTCTTATCTATCTGATGATACCTACCAAACACTAGCCTCCAACCGCAGCCCCCACTGCACAAAGACAGTGCCCATTGCCGGGGACTTCCCAAGCAGAGCACCTCAGCAGCCCCACCGCGGAGGAGAGGTCCCCGGGGGCCCCCCACTCGCCCCCAGTGACTGCGCAGCGGCCTCCACCTCCTGCCGGCGCCTGACCACTTCTCCTCCCCCGCAGTCTCCGCTTGGATTTCCATGTGACTGCAGGGAAGAATAGCCCGGCCTTTGTGCCTCTGCAAAGAATGCAAGCAAAAATGTACACCATCACCACCTGACAAACGCGCTACTCCGCAAGGCACAAAGCGTCTCCCAAACATCGCTTCCCTAGGAACATCGGGCATCCTGGGGCTGCCAAATCACAGACAAAGGCGCCCATCAGAGCGGGGTGTGAGGGGATTAAGGGAGAGACAAGATCAACATGCTCCCACCAACGGGAGCTGCGGTTAAAAGGGCACGGGCGCCAAGGGTGGGGGACGGGGAACCGGTACCAATTAGCGGCTCGCCTCCGGGTCCCCGAGGCTAAGGCGGGAACGCAAGACCGGGAGCATTGCTGCCCACTCTCTACCGCACCCCGCGCAGCCCGGCACCGCGTAACGGCGGATGGGGCATCCGGGCGCGGCCCTGGCAGCGGAGAGCAACAAGCTCCCGCGCCCCTGAGGCCTGGTCTGCGCTCCGGACCCCAGGCTAACACCCCATCCCCTGGCCCCCCCGACCCCAAGACTGCTCCTCTGGGTCAAGAAAAGGAAGAACTTTTAAACCTCTTAGAGTCAGCGAGAGCAAAAGAAAGGGGTGGGGGTGGCTGAAAGGTCTAGGATTATCCATCGCGGGGGTGGGAGGAGTGGAGACTTGCGAGTAGTAAAGGAAACTTCTAGACCCCATCCTTTTAAAAGAGCAGCGGCATCCGCGAAGGCGCCTGGCCGCGCGGGGTGGGGCAAGCGCACCGCCCCCCCACCCGCCGCCCACCCCCCACCCGCGGCGCCGAGCCCGGCCCGCGCAACCCTTCCCCGCCGGCGCCGCGCGCACGGCTCGTGGGGCGCGGCCCTCGGCTCCGCCTGGGCTCACGCGCCGGCTTACGGGTCGCGGCGGGTAAAGCTAGGGGGAGGGGTCGCTTGGGGCTTCTGGATGCCTCACCTTCGCCCACTCTCCGCGTCTTCCGAAGTAACGGCCCGACCGAGGGCTTCGGGGATCAAGCAACCAGACCAACTCCAGGTGACCGAGGAAACTTAATCCCGCGCGGCCCCGACGCCAGCCTCGCCGCTCCGGCCGCACCCCCTTCCCCAGCCGCCGCGGCCGCACTGCGCCGACCGGGGCTGGCCGCGGAGGCGGTGGCGGGGCCAGCTGCTGGGGCTGCCGTGACGGCCTGCGGACCGGGGCGGGGCGGCGGGCGCGGCTCGGCCAATCAGGACGCGGGGCGAGCCGGGAACCGAGCGGACCGGTGCGGGGTTTTAAACTCGCTCCTGGGCCGCTAGGCCTGGGGTGTGGGTAGTGGACTTCTGAGGTGGTCAGATAAAATAGAGACTGGCCTGTTAAATGGGAATCTCAAAAAAGGAATAATTTTAGTACAAGTATATCCCTTGCAATATTTGGGACCTACTTATACTAAAAAGTTCTTCATTGTTTATCGGAAATTCAAATTTAATGGCAGTCTTGTGTTTTTATTTGCCGATTTTGTCAACCTGCGGAAACTGATAGCCTGTTTCTAGTTCCTCAGATTTTCCTTATGTGCACTGCCCTGAGGATGCTTTCTGCATGGGTAGTTTACTAAGTGGCATAGGATGCTGATGAGAAGCGCTTTAATCAGAAAGGAGGGGGCAGTCGTCTCACTTTCTAAGGAACTTTTCGCACATGAGGGTGCATTCTTAGTCTCATGATCCAATTAAAAAGCAAAAACAGTAAACATGGAAAAGTTATTAGAGTTGCATGGCCCCAGGAAGAACAGATACTCATTTCTATTTTGTGCCACGTAAGATTTTCTTTCTGTTATCCTGAATTTGGAAGTCCCACGAATATTTTTCTGCATAAGAAACTCTTTTTCAAAACATCCCTCTAATATTATAGGACCAAAGGATACTCAGAAGTCCAATTTAGAACATTTAATAGAATTTCTTTTATTATTCTGAATAAAAATACTCTTTTCCCATATTCCTTGGCCTTTCAAATACAGTCGCAGCTGTTGACCTCTCTCTTCCTAGAGCCCTCCCCACCCCACCCCTCCTGTAATTCCATGCAATCACACTCTTGGTTTTGCTCCTTCCTCTTAGTCAAGGGCGGATGTATGGGCTCTGAAGCTTGTACAATTGGGGGTCTGCTTTAACAACAACAACAAAAAAAAAAATCTTTTGAAAAATTCCAAAAATAAATGTCCATGTAAACACATTGCTAGGGTTGCTCCCAGGCAAGAGAAGGACCCAGAATGTTAAACTACATCAATTTCCAGGTAGATCTGCCCCTGTCACTAGGCCACTCTTTAGTCTTCTTTGCCTCCAACCAGTTACGGGCCCTCTTTTCCTTTTAACTCTTACCTCTAAATACATTTTCACGTCTAGCTTATCATCTAGTAGCTACAGAATCTTTCTTACATTTATACCTCCAGGTTTATCCATATATTCAAGTGTTTATTTGACTCTTTGCTTGTCTCAAACCTAGATTGCAAAAAAAGAAAAAATGCAACCATGATACTTCTGCTCAAGCCTGGTCATCTTCCACAGTTCAGTGTCCCAGTGAATGGAACTGCCATAGATACTACATGATTCCCACAAGCTAGGATAAACCCATTGTGATGCATTCTTATTGTACCCTGTGCTTTTGCTTCATAATATTTATCCTATTTTGTATATATGCATTTAGTTTTGTAATTATGCAATGTCTCTTCCCACTTCAACCATAAACCCAATGAGAACAGGGGCTAAGTCACCATTTTATCCTCAGAGCCTAGTAAAAACTTCACACTTGGTTGGCACTCATATGAAATAGGATGAATATACAACTGCAAGAATGAACAATTTGTCCATATAACTTTTGTGTTCTTGTCATAGAGTCATCTCAAGCCATCCCATTTGGAAAGGATTTTCTTATTGCTTAGAAATTCCAAAGGGCTCCTCCTCTTTGAATAGCACTTCTACTTGTCAGTTTTCAAATCTGGTCATTCTCAAATACAAAGGAAGTATGTGCATGAAATGTTAGCTGCTGGGGTAGTGTAGGAGGAAAAGAATTTCTTAACTAGCTACTGAAGGAATGCCGTGAGTCCTAAAATTTTAAATGGCGTTTTTTTATATTGAACCATAGGGAAAGAGCCCATAAAACTGAATTAGAGGAAAGTTTTAGAAATTTAATTCTCTGGTTTATTGTGGATAAATGAGATTAAAACAAAGGATTTTACCTTGGTTTAAAAGGTGCTATTGTTCTAGTCTCCTTTAGCCAAATAAAACCCACGTGCCCTCTTTAAACAACAGTATATCAGAGGATAAAAAAACATCTTGTTTAGATTAGTCCTTGCATAAAATTATCCAGAGTTTGGGGATAATTCCACCCAGAAGTTTCTCCTTTTGAAGTTAACCTGCAGAGCTATTGCTCTATTCTCTGTAACTTGTTCTAATCCAGAAAATCTAAGATTTTCTAGAAATCCACCAGGGATATTGCACTAAAAAAATACTTAAAATAGAAGTTAAAAACATTAAATAAGTTGAAATAAAAGAAAGACAGTGTAAAGCAGATAGAGGTGCTCTACTCTGTGGGATGGGTTGAAACTTACCCCATAAGTAAATGGATTAATAATGCTTTCTATTTCATGTCAATATAGCCTCTGGGGTCGTTCTACCTGTATCCTCAGTGAGGCATTCTCCACAATCATTTGTTTTTCTCAAATTTGAGTCATATTCAGAGGACTTTTATAAGGGAAAAAGTCCTGGAAACTTCTGAGATTGGTTTAAATTATTATTGGTTTATTATTTATTGTTCATCATAATTGAACAAGTACAAATATAAACTATGTCTATGATATTATTTTACATTTGTGGCTCCTCTACAACTCTAAAACTAGTGAAAGGCCCAGGTTGTCTACTCAAAACCTTCAACAGCTGCTGAAAAGACAGATCCTGGAAATTGAAGTTTTGATCCATCACAATAACAGAGGATTCTTTTAGTTGCCTGCTGAGCACACAGTCTTCATTCTGCTTTTTAACAGCAGATAGCCAAGGCGTGGGTGAGACCCCCATGCTGGGAAATGTTACTCCAGAACTGCAGGGTTAGAACTCTGTATGAACTAAATCCTTTCCCAAGGACTAAGTGATTTGGGGTAATCCTAATAGTGGGAATGATGGGCTATTTCCATCACCTTTAGCCAGCAGTGACTCTTAGTAATAATGCAGCGTTTAAATGCAAACTAGATGGCATGCTTGCCAGTCCCTCTACCTAAGGGATATCTAATACATAACAACTGTGCAGTTTTAGTTTATTATAGTTTGTAGATTTTTTATGTTGTCTACTGGCTGACTGACTTTATGGTTTCAATTTGCCTCAAATGTCTCAATTAAAAGAAGAGTTCAGATAAGTTTTTTTTCAGTTTGTTCAATGTTAAAAAACATTTTAAATCCTTAATTTTTTCTTTCCATTGAAAACAAGTCAAGGTTGAAAAAAGAAGATAAAGAAGAAAGAGAAGAATGTTAGAATAATGGATATGTATGTGTCTAGGAGAAAGCCATTAGGGGGAGAGAATGACTAAGAGAGAATCCCAGGAATGAGAAAAATGTAAAAATTATTTCTCTTTTGAGAACATACAGAGTAATCTGTCTCTCTTCATATAACAAACTGTTTATAGAGAGATAAAGACTCTGAAATCTCCAGTGTGTCTGATTAGGCCTCATCTCTCTAAGCATGAAAGAAAGGGCATTGGGAGGTCATGACCTTCTGACCTTGAATTAATCTGCATTTGTACCCACAAAATTCTAACTCTATAAGGAAATTCCAGGAGAAAGCATTGGGACCAGGTTAATTTTAGGGAGAAACACATCCAAACTGTTCCAGAATCTGTGCCTCAAGTTTATGCCAGCTAGAATGACATTTTGAAATATCTTACAAAATATCTTCCCTGTTGTGCATACTCTGAGGGCCTAAGTGAATTATCAAAAAAAAAAAAAAAAAAAAAAAATCAAGAAAAACCAACAATAACAATAGTGAAAAGAATTTGTTCAAGTTGCATAGTATCTTTTAGGTAATACTCTCCTTCATGATGGCAGAAAGAATAGAGGGGAAAAATTGAGCTTTGAAAACACCAGTGAGTCACTGGATCACATGTTACCTGAAGCCCACTCCATCTCTTGTCTTTCCACTTGTATGAGCCAACAAATTTTCTTTAGTTCTTAAACTAGTTTGAATTGAGTTTTCTGTTGTTTGTAACTAAAAGCATTCAAACTGATGAAATACACATATTAAGCCATTCACAGTGAGCTCGACAGGTACTTTTAAGTTTCAAGGAACACACTGAGATTACCTCAGTTAGCCGGAGCTTATTAAAGGATAACTAGAAATATAAGGAAAACATGAGTTTCCATTAGTGAACAGCCAGGTCTCACAGAGAAATGTGACATCTTTCTGGTCACAACACAAACACACAGAGAGAAACGAAAGGTCATTTCAGAGGATGCAACTCTAGAGATGAGATTTTCTTACAGTCTGTGTTATTCTACCATAATTATAATCCAGTGTACCTCTGTCCCTATGTATCTAGCTTTTCTTCTTTCTCTAATGTTTGTTTATATTGGGTCCTTGAAAGTCTGGTGATCATCGATGGTCTGTTTATATTTAATAATGAGGCAGTGAGCAGTGTGGGGCACTGTGCACACCTCAAGACTTTGTTGACTTGTACTTCACTTCCGAGAAAGCATTACACTCAGGGGCTCCTCCATTCCAGAATAAGGAAGTCTTTACTCCGTAGCCATTTGATGTTTTTAGAGAGGACATTTCTGGATGTTTGCCTGAGAAATAGATGCCTGGCTGCCAGGAGTTACATATGGAAGCTATGTGTGCATGCGTGTGTGTCTAGAGTGTGCATGTGGGTGTTTATGTGTGTGTATCTGTGCATGCGTGTGGTGGTGGTGATAATGTCGGTTGTTCCAATACCCAGACTTTGCTCCTAACATTTTACTTCCATTCTTCATTGTACCTAGGATTTCAATGTTACCAGCTTCTCTGCAGTTTTAGTGGATAGAATAGCTCCCTCCTCTGCTGTAGTATCATAGTCCTAGGACACTGCTTCTCTAACTGCAAAGGGTCGGGTGATTTGTTTTTTAATTTCCAATGTGTTGCTGACCAATGCACTAAAAATAAATTACTGGAAAAGTGATGACTTGCTTGGATGTTGTGTCAGTGTTCAATTGCTATAAAGATTTTTAAAGGTTAAGTTTTAATTTTTGTGTGTGTAGACCAGGCTACAGACCACATTGTGGGGAGGATTACTCCAGGTGCGATGCATACAGAAATAATGCATCACGCGGACGCTTGTTAAAAATGCAGAATTTCGGCATCACCTCGACCTACTGAATCCGAATCTTCATTTTAACCAGCCCCCCAGGTGATTTATTTGCACTTTAAAGTTTTTAGGGAGTTTCCATCTGTTTTTTATCTTCCAGGAATGTGCTGCTGTATCTCTACCTAGAAAGCCTTTGCTTCAGAGCTTTAGACAGCTAGCATCTTCTCCTCATTCAAGTCACTGGTCAGACGTCACCTCTGTAAAGAAGACTTCTTTGGCTCACCAGTAAGTTAGTAGCCCCTTCTCACCTCACATTGCACTGTATTATTATCTCTGCAGCATTTATCACGATTTAAAATTGTTGCAGTCTCCCTCCTGTCTCCTACCACCACCCAGCTAGAATGTAAGCTCAATGAGAGCAGAGATCTTGTCTGTCTCGTGTCCTGTCCTTTCCCCCGTGCCAGCACTGTGCCTGGCAGGTAAAGGCGCCCCATGCTGCCTACGCTCTGTTTCTGCGTTCCTCAGGAATTCTGCTCACTCTGAGCTTCTGCTGCCTAACTGCTTCTGTGTATTGCTTTCTCTGTATGTCTCTGAGTCTGTAAAAGAAAGCCCAACTCAAACTGGCTTATAAAATTAAAAAGATGTTGGCATATGTAACAGGAAAAGTACAGAGTAAATGCAGTGATTAGGTATAGTTCAGTGAGGGTGCAGGCCCCAGCTCTGATTCTTCTGAAATAATCAGAAAGAACTTCTGATTCTTCATGTGTCAGCTTTGGCCAAGCTGATCACTAGATAACCATCTCAGTTGCAGCTCTCAAATGCGCAGAGAGTGATGTCCAGAGACTATGCAATGCAATCCCTCTCTTTTTAAAGAGTAACTCGGCCAAAAACCTCCAGCAGTATTCCTCCAGCATTCCTTAGGCTGAATTGGATCATAGGCCTGTTCTAAACATATATGCACATGGTATAATTACAAACAATAAAATGTGCAGATCTGAAGTGCGCAATTCAATAAGTTTTGACAATTGCATACGCTCCCCCATAGACAGTAACCAAACCATGATGTAGAATAGTCCCATCACCCCAGAAAGTGTCCTTCTGTCCTTTCCAATCAACCAGGAGTAGTAACAGTGCCTTGCCATGCCATGTTGAAATCTGAAGCAAAAGGAACAACCAGCAATACTGATCCTGTCTTTATTTAAGAGGTTGATGTTTTATTCATTATGGATTTTTTACATTTTTTTAAATATGACATTAAAATATGATTCCTCTTAATTACTGGGATTGTTCGGTATTCCCTCCTTTAATTTTGTGCCCAGGAAGAGGCCTCATCCATCTCACTTACCTCTCCCTAGTTCTAGCCCCACAGCTTTTAATTCTCTCCATATGATCTCTTTGTGTGGTCTTCTCCATATGGTGGCCTTCCTCATGAAAGCCAAACTTCTTTCATGGCAGCTGAAGGCTCCCGAGCAAATGGCCAAGAGAAGCCACCAGGCCAGCTGCATGGCTTTTCTAATCTTGCCTTGGATATCACACAATGTCGCTTCTGCTGTAGTTCATTTATTGAGGCAGTCACAAAGGCCCACCAGGCACACACAAAAAAGGACATAGACCCTATCTCTTGATAGAGAAGTGTCAAAGAACTTGCAGGTGTATTTTAAAACCACCATGAACCCTACTGCTTTTATAGCCATTTGGGGGGTTTAGTGAATAGCCCTTATTTTTGAGTGTTAAATATCCCTGTATAAATTTTTGGAAAAAAAAAATGTATCTTGCATTCAATTTAAAGCAGCTCCTCTTTGCCCTCGGGTTTAGATGATTGTTGGTTTTATTCACCCTGACTTCTCTCAATTTACTCACTGCTGTTTCTAACTCTTCTAAGTTTAGGGTAAGGAGCTGGGGATGAGATGAAAAGGAATAAAAATACCTTTTTACTTGGCTGAGTGTTGAAAATTGTCCTTTATGGCAGATCTCCAAAGGCTGGCACTTTCTCTTATGGGGCGATTTAGTGAATTGTTTGGAGACCTTCTCCACTCTGGCTTCTTCGACCTCTGCGTTTTATGGGGATGATGTAACATTCCCGATGACCTCATAAGACTCCCCTTCAAATCCTGATTTCCTGGTACACCCCACACAGACTCTTCCTGATAGAGTCCACTCATCCAAGCGGGCAGTTTTTCTGGGAAGTCCTTTCAAAATGGTGCTAGTCTAGACACACTACCTTCCAAGTTGCCTATAGGCGTCACAGAAAAACTCAGCGACTCAGCCTTACCCAAATCTACAGATTTTTCTTGGACCTGCCATCTTAGGCAATTCTTGGCAGCCTCCCTCATGCAAACCTTTCTAGGATAGAGTCAGGTGATAAACTCTGTGCTCTCCAAACTCTAGGGGATCCAGATCAACTTTCTCTGAAGACTTTCTGTCATGCTGTGTTTCTGTAGCTGCACTCGAAATTTCCTTTCTCCACAGTGAAAACAGAAAAAAAAATTGGTGAAATTGGCTATAGTTTCTTTACTGCCTTTCTCCTCCAACTTGATTTGCTTCTGACTGACTTTTCTGCGTATCTTTTTGCTGCTTTTTGCATCTTGCATTTAGTGCTTTTCTTCTAGGTCCAACATTTCTGCAAGTAGTGTGTGAACTTAGCAACCCACTAACCTTGACCCAACCACCAAAAACACCCTTTTTCAACTGCTCTGAGGTCATCTTTACCCAAATAACTTTTGCACTAGTTTGCTTGACTTGATATAGTTTGGATACAAGAAATATTCTCACATAGTTTCTTCTTCTTGATGTTTACTCTTCTCTTGGATTCCAAGTAATTATTCTCTCCTGCTTATTTCCTCCCAATCTTCTTTCTGCATTTAAAATTTGTTTTAAAATGTTTTATTGTTCTCCACTTTGGTATTACTCTTTTTTTAGAGCCTTCTGAGAAAGAAAAAAAATTTCTTATCAAAATGGTTGTACCTTGAAATCTTGACATTTTGATTGTAGCCACTTTATCAAAGCAAAATTTTTAATTTATACCTTTTGTCATTGCTCAGATTCCCTAGGAAATGTGAAGTTTACTGGACAATAGCCTTGGAGTCAACAACTGGGTGAGGGGATTGTGAAAGTAGGATTGGGCAAAGAGAGCCATCAAATGTTATAGTATGAGGCAAAGGCTTCAGTAGATCCTATGTGGTACTCTGGAACTAACAGGACCCTTTAGAGCTGTCCCACCTTGATGAAAAGGGTTGGCCTTTGATAGGCCTACAGAAATTGCCTAATTTATTAAAAATTATTCCCAAAGATTGTTTCAACGTTATCATCCTTATTTACATCTTTGTGGACTTTGCTTAAACTGCATTTCCTAATTCTGTAGTTGATTTTCAAGAGTTTTTCAATTAAAATGTAATTGTGTTGAGTGGATTTGTTACAGGTGGTTAGACAGGCATGAGCGGGGCAGGAGAGGCCTCTTCCTCCATCCACTAGGAGTGTTGGGTGATGATTCAGCAATTATTTCCTTGCCTCTGTAAGTGTGATACATTGGCAACAGGGAGAGGCTGTTTCCTCATGGTCCACACCTGTTACACTAGAGCGTTCATTGATTGCAGATGCCAGGTGGAGGCAACTTCCCAGGCGTACGCATTAAGAGACAACATGGCAGAATAATGACTTTCCAGGAATACTCCAGCAGAAAAGGGAAGAAAGCCTCAGAAGGGCATGCATACAACTTCCTAAACACACTGACATGCTCACTTCCCAAGGGTAAGGAGGGCACTGCGCATGCAGGCAGCCCACCCTAAGGAAAGAATCATGTGAAAGAATCCTATAAAGTCCTAGGATAAGGGTTAAACATCACATTTAATCTTCAGGTGCCCGCTTGAGTCTCTTCCAAGTATACTTTCCTTTCTTTCCTGTTTTAAAACCTTTTCAAATACTCTTCCTGCTCTGAAGATTTGAATACACCTGCTCTGAAATTTGCCTTGGTCTGTTTTTCTGCCATATGCCCCTCAGTTTAATTCTTTCTTCTGAGGAGGCAAGAATCGGTTGCTGCAGACCTGTACAAATTCACCAGTGGTAACTCAGATACCTTCCACCAGTAACAGGTTCTGCCAACTTTCCCTCCTTTCTATGCACAATGCGCTAGGGCAAATCCAGTCAGAACATTGGTTAAATGTTGCAGTCCTGAGTACAGCAAGATTAGGGTACAGTCAACTCATAGAAGTGTTGTCAAGTGGAAGGAGACAAAAGGATGACTGATTCAAGGCTAGGAAAACAAAAAGATCAAGTCCAAAGGTAGAAAGAGGGTAATCAACAGGAAAGGTAGTTGGATATCAGGAGCAAGACAGAAACTGGAGTGGGGAAGAAACTAGGGCAGGGGAAGAGTAGGATACAAACAATGCTGTTGCTACAAATAGCACCCAGTGACCACAGTTTGCCTGCATTGGTCATTTAGCCTTGAATATTTGATGAATGAACTTGCTAGCATGGCATAAAAGTATATAAAAAAGAGGAAACATTTTCATACTTGGGGTTATTTCAAGAGAAAAAGTATAAGCCAAATAGGAAATCAGACCAATATTCATTCTATGTCAAACAGGCCACAATTATAGAATCTAAGAAAGCAAGCCCTGGACTCAAAAAGCCTTAGTTTGATGCTGGAGTCAGGACTTACTCTCTCTTGGGCAAATTGCTTAACTTTCCTAAACTTGTTTCCCATCTGCAATGACAATGACATTATCTCATAGAATTGTGAAGAGTCAGAGAACTAACACTTGTAAACTGTAAACACAATACCTGGTATGTAATAAGTGCCCATCAGTAACTAGATATGATGATGGTAATGCTAATGGTGATAATGCTAATGGTGATGATGATGAAGAAGAAGACAGAGTGATTATTATTATTACTATTTTTGAGACAGGATCTTGCTCTGTCACCCAAGCTGGAGTGGAGTGATAGAATTATGACTCATTGTAACCTAGACCTCCCAAGCTCAAGTGATCCCCACAGAGTAGCCACCGGGGGCTCAGCCTCCTCCAGAGTAGCTGGGACTACCTGCATGCACCACAACACCTGGCTTTTATTTATTTACTTACTTATTTATTTATTTATTTATTTATTTATTTATTTAGAGAGACAGGGTCTCACTATGTTGCCTAGGCTGTTCTCAAACTCCTGGGCTCAAGCAGTCCTCCTGCCTCAGCCTCCCAAAGTACCAGAATTACAGGCATGATGCACCACCCTGGGCCTAGAGTAATTAGAATGGCACCTGTAACATACTCCTATCCCCAATTGTCTACCTTATTGTCCTGTAAATGCTAATCATTTTCTTCTGAATTTGGGTTGTAAAAATGTTAATGGACCTTGTAATGCAGAATTCTCATAACCAAAACATTTTTATTATAGCAGGAAATTTACTTCCAGATCCTTTCCTATATGATAACTAGGATAATGATAAAGATAAAAATCCAGGCACAATGCCTGAGTACCTACAGCCTAAGAAGTTTAATTAACTGAACCAAAATCTCAAAGCTACAAAGTGTTAAGGTAGGAGTTTGAACCCCTCCAGTCTGACCTTAGAGCAGTGGTTTGAAGTCCTCATTGTGAATCAGAAGGCCATGAATGATTTTTTAAATCATTCATCTAAATACAGATTCCCAATTCCACCTCAGAGCTCTCCTTCTGTTTTATTAAGTAATTTCCCCCAAATGATTCTAATGTGTAGCAGTGCTAAGATGTACTAGAGGAACCCAGAAAGAAAAATAAAAGGTGAATTATAGCCAGTTTTAATTTGAAATTTTTTTTTAAATATGTACTCCAACAACTGTCTTACTTAGGAGACCTAGCATGGCTGCTACACTCTGCCAAAATTCCGTACTAATAACAATAGGAAAACATGGAATTGGAAGTCAATAGCAATGGTGGAGGGGGCAGTGGTCCCTGCTACTCCAGAGGCTGAGGAAAGAGGGTTGCTTGAGCCCAAGAGTTTGAGGCTACCCTGAACAACGTAAGGAGACCTCGTCTCAGAACAAACAAACAAAAACGGCAGCAAAGACATGAGATACCACTGGTGTATGGAAATTGAATTGCAGAAGCCTGGAGTAAATTAGCTACAGACCAATGCGGAAGATTTTTTGTTTGTTTGCAAATCTGCAAAGGAGAAGAAAAAACATCGTAATAAATACTCATGTACCTATCATCCTGATTTTTCAACTGTTTGTACCTTGCCACACCCATTCCATCCCTCGCAATATGGGCACATACACTTTCCTTCTGCCAAATCATCTACAAGCAGCTACAGACGTCATGAAACTATATTCTTAAATACCTGTGTAAGAACAGTCTCTTACACAACAACATCCTCATTGCCACACCTAAAAAAAATCAGCTCTCAGACTCCTGGGCTCAAGTAGTTCTCCTGCCTTGGCCTTAAGCATTAATTTGATGTCAGTATCCAAAAGATAGTCACAATCAAATATAGTAACCATATAAAAGTGTCATTTTAGCTGTGTTTTAAAATTCCAGCATCCAAACAGGGTTTGCATTGCATTTGATTGTTTTGTCTTTGTAGTGTATCCACATGACCACTGCCACCAATCCTACTCCCTGATTTCTCTCAGCTTTTCATTAAATTGAATCCTTTGAGAAATCCAGGCCAATTGTCTGTGGAATATCCCATATTCCAGATTTATCAGATTTTTTTCTCATGATTAGACTGAAGTCAATGTCTCTGGTAGGAATATTGTAAATGATGTATATTTTCAACTACATTATATGAGGAGGGAATACCATCAGGCTCTCCCATTATTGACAATTCCACGCTTGACCACTTGGGTAATGGAGTAACCCCAAATATCTCCATTGCAAGTGCATATTCTCCTCTTGGTAATGATTGATAAATCTATGATGTGATAAATTGGAGCCATGTGAACAACCTATTCCCCAACAAACTTCAATCCATTAGTTTAGTCATTCTTGAGTGAATAAACTATTAAACTGTAGGTACCCCATTAAATTAAAAATAGTGATTTTTGTAATTATGTTGTTTGTGTGCTAGCTAGTGCTTTTTTTTATTATACTTTAAGTTCTAGGGTACATGTGCACAATGTGCAGGTTCATTACATATGTATACATGTGCCATGTTGGTGTGCTGCACCCCTTAACTCGTCATTTACATTAGGTATATCTCCTAATGCTATCCCTCCCACCTGTCCCCTCCCCACAATAGGACCTAGTCCTAGTGTGTGATGATCCCCTTCCTGTGTCCAAGTGATCTCATTGTTCAATTCCCACCTATGAGTGAGAACATACAGTATTTGGTTTTCTGTTCTTGTGATAGTTTGCTGAGAATGATGGTTTCCAGCTGCATCCATGTCCCTACAAAGGACAGGAACTCATCCCTTTTTATGGCTGCATAGTATTCCATGGTGTATATGTGCCTTGTTTTCTTAATCCAGTCTGTCACTGATGGACATTGGGGTTGATTCCAAGTCTTTGTTATTGTGAATAGTGCCGCAATAAACATACATGTGCATGTGTCTTTATAGCAGCATGACTTACAATCCTTTGGGTATATCCCCAGTAATGGGATGGCTGGGTCAAATGGTATTTCTAGTTCTAGATCCTTGAGGAATTGACACACTGTTTTCCACAATGGTTGAGCTAGTTTACAGTCCCACCAACAGTGTAAAAGTGTTCCTATTTCTCCACATCCTCTCCAGCACCTGTTGTTTCCTGATTTTTTAATGATTGCCATTCTAACTGGAGTGAGATGGTATCTCATTGTGGTTTTGATTTACATTTCTCTGGCGGTGAGTGATGATGAGCATTTTTTCATGTGTCTGTTGGCTGTATGAATGTCTTCTTTTAAGAAGTGTCTGTTCATATCCTTTGCCCACTTTTTGATGGGGTTGTTTGTTTTTTTCTTGTAAATTTGATTGAGTTCTTTATAGGTTCTGGATATCAGC
>NW_016804208.1:1798699-1812538 GCF_001698545.2 Rhinopithecus bieti | reverse complement strand
ACTGAAGCCTTCTTCTCTCAACTCGTCAAAGTCATTCTCCGTCCAGCTTTGTTCTGTTGCTGGCGATGAGCTGCTTTCCTTTGGAGGAGGAGGTGCGCTCTGATTTTTTGAATTTCCAGCTTTTCTGCCCTGCTTTTTCCCCATCTTTGTGGTTTTATCTGCCTTTGGTCTTTGATGATGGTGACGTACTGATGGGGTTTTGGTGTAGGTGTCCTTGCTGTTTGTTTGTTTTCCTTCTAACAGTCAGGACCCTCAGCTGTAGGTCTGCTGGAGTTTGCTTGAGGTCCACTCCATACCCAGTTTGCCTGGGTATCAGCAGCGGAGGCTGCAGAAGATAGAATATTGCTGAACAGCAAGTGTTGCTGTCTGATTCTTGCTCTGGAAGCTTCATCTCAGACCTGCCATGTGAGGTGTGAGGTGTTGGTCTGCACCTAGTGGGGGATGTCTCCTAGTTAGGCTACTCAGGGTTCAGGGACCCACTTAAGCAGGCAGTCTGTCCCTTCTCAGATCTCAACCTCTGTGCTGGGAGATCCACTGCTCTCCCAAGCTATCAGACAGGGGCATTTACCTCTGCTGAGGTTTCTGCTGCTTTTTGTTTAGCTATGCCCTGTGCCCAAAGGAGTCTACAGAGGCATGCCGGCCTCCTTGAGCTGTGGTGGGCTCCACCCAATTCAAGCTTCTGGGTGGCTTTGTTTACCCACTTAAGCCTCAGCAATGGCGGATGCCCCTCCCCCAGCCTCACTGCAGCCTTGCAGTTAGATCTCAGACTGCCATGCTAGGAATGAGGGAGGGTGCGTGGGCATGGGACCCTCTGGGCCAGGTGTGGGATATAATCTCCTGGTGTGCCATTTGCTAAGACCTTTGGTAAAATGCAGTATTAGGGTGGGAGTTACCCACTTTTCCCGGCGTTGTGTGTCTCAATTTCCTTTGGCTAGGAAAAGGAATTCCCTTCCACCTTGCGCTTCCCAGGTGAGGTGATGCTTCGCCCTGCTTCAGCTCTCGCTGATCAGGCTGCACCCGCGGACCAGCGCCAACTGTTTGATATGCCCCAGTGAGATGAACCCGGTACCTCAGTTGAAAATGCAGAAATCACCCATCTTCTGTGTCACTCACGCTGGGAGCTGGCGGCTGTAGCTGTTCCTATTCGACCATCTTGGGTGCGCCCCTCTCGGTTTTTTTGTAAAGATGAGTTTTTCCTTTTTTCTCCTTGTGCACTCTTGCTTACATTTTCATATGTATATATATAGTGCTATAATATCAATTATTTATTCTATAGAATTATATGTTAATATGCATTATATAATATTTATTTACAACTAAATGTTGGTATGCATTACTGTCATTATTCTTTTTTTGGTTGTCAAGTTGTCTCAAATTTGTCCAGTCATAATCCCTTGAAGATGTTGACTGCATCTTTTTGAGATGATACCATTAATCTTGAGCACTTTTTATTTCCTGAAATAGGATATTCCAGGCGTATCTTTTACTTTCTTTTTCTTTCTTTTCTTTTCTTTTAAAGACAGGGTCTTGCCCTTTTGTTAAGGCTGGAGTCCAGTAGTGTGATATCAGCTTACTGCAACCACCACCTCCCGGGCTCAATGATTCCTCCCACCTCAGCCTCCCAAGTAGCTGAGACTACAGGTGTATGCCACCACACCCACCTTATTTTTCCAATTTTTGTAGAGATGGAATTTTGCCATGTTGCCCAGGTTGGTCTCAAAATCTTGGGTTCAAGCAATATGCCTACCTCATCCTCCCAAAGTGCTAGAATTACAGGCATGAGCCACTATGCCTGGCCTTATCTTTTACTTTCTTTGTCCTAGTCCTGGAATTGGCCATTTCTCCAAAAGGGCCTGTTTTCTTTTATGGGGGAATGGTATCTAGAAACAATCTAGATATTAGGTGTGCAGGAGAATTCTGTCTCTCAACAATGTGTTTTAGGGACAATCACTGTCTGCTTGCCACTTCACTGCAGAAATTGGCAGCAAAGCTCAGCCTGCCAAGGACTACTGGTAATATTTCAGCAGCACAAAGAGTTGATGAAAGCAGGTAAGAATGGTCCAGGCTCCCTCAAGCATTCATGTCTAATCCTTTTCCCTCTCCAAAGCCTCTGGACTGGTGGATTATAACCTAGCAAGACTGTTTCTGTCAGTGTTGTTTATCCCTAAGGGGTTAAGTGTTGAATCTTGATGAGAGTTTTGGCTGGTGGAGGGATCGCAAAGCCTATTGAGAAACAGACTCTGTGGTGCCTAAGGCACTCTGCCTTGGGGATCATGCCCTTCCCTCTTTTAAAATTTACTGACAATGATTAGAATATGGTCTTCTCCTTTATTTTTATCAGTAGAGATATCAGTCAGATGATGCGTCAAGGGAATGTAAACTCACAGGGCAAAATAACTAGACAAAGGAGAAAGAAATAGCTATTAAAACAACAACAACAACATTAAAAAGACAACAAATGATCTCTGAATGTATTTAAGAAGATAAAGGAACATATTTGCAATACGTGACAAAGATAAGAAATTAGGAAAAAATGTAAATATTAGGTATAAAATATACATTGGTATAAAAAGAATAGATGGAATGAATTTTAGGATGGATATAATTGGAGAATAGATTAGTGAGATGAAAGATCAAATTGATAAACTGTCCTGGAAACTGGCAGGAAGGAATAAAGCAATATAAGTTGAGAGAGAGTGTGTGAGATAGATAAAGCATTAAAGTATGTGAGGATAGGGGCAGAAGTACCAATATCTTAATAGGTTTAGATAGTGAATAGAAATAGAAAAACAATGGAAGAATATTTGAGGAAATAATAGATATAATTTTCCTAACTTAAAGATAAATGAAATACTTCATTCAGAAAGGATCTATAGAGCACAAATGGGGGAGAGAAAGTAAAAACTCCACATATAGAAAATTATAGTGAATATAAGAGTAGCATAAAAGGAAATTCTAGAAGCTTTCTGAGAAAACAGATCATTGACCAAAAATCTGAATTATACTGAAATTAGACTTAGTAGCAACACTGGAGGCAGTGTGATAAACTGTCCAAGGCATTTCAAGTAGAGAACTTTGGGGCTAACATTTTGTAACCTGACAAACTGGGTCAAAATGAAAGCATAATAAAAATAATTTCAATACCACAATCTTGAAAGTTTTACTCCTCAAACTCACACGGAGAGTTACCAAATATGAAGAACAACAAAACCAGAACACACTACAAAATGAGAAAATATGGAAAATAAGGGTAATCAAATTGCAAGTAATGATAAAGTTTATTGCTGCCAAAACAAAAAAGAACAAAAACACAAATCCAACAATTACAGATTAAAATGAAAAGGAAAAAAAATTATATCCATAACTTCCATGATGTGAACATACACAAAAACATTTCTTATTTTATTATGGGGAAGATAAAGATATTATAGTTTTAATAAATCAATAGAGGCTGGTGCAGTGTCTCATGCCAGTAATCCCAGTACTTTGGGAGGCCGAGGTGGGCAGATCACATGAAGTCAAGAGTTTCAGACTAGCCTAGCTGACATGGCAAAACCCCATCTCTACTAAAAAATAACAAAAATTAGCCCCATGTGGTGGTGCATGCCTATAATCCCAGCTTGGGAGGGTGAGGCATGAAAGTCGCTTGAACCCAGAAGGGGGAGGTTGCAGTGAGCCAAGATTGCACCACTACGCTCCAGCCTGGCTGACAAAGTGAAACTCTGTCTCAAGAAAAAAAAAAAATGAAAAAATGAAATTTTTTTTAAAAAAAATTTAGCTGGGTGTGGTGGTGCATGCCTGTAGTTCCAGCTACTTGGGATGCTGAGGCAGGAGAATCGCTTGAGCCCATCAGTTTGAGGCTGCGGTGTGCTATGACTATACCACTGCACTCCAGCTTGGGTAACAGAGTGAGACCCTGTCTCAAAAAACAAACAAAAAACAAAAACATAAATAGGGCTTTTAAGGCAGAGACAATTACATACACAGAAAGCTGGAATATCAACCTTAACAGTTAACAAAATAAAATTTAAGGCAAAAGAAAGTCACCAGGACAAATAAAGCTTTTATTATACTGGCAAAAAAGAATACCAGATGAAGAAAATGTAATTGTTGTAAATACATAGGCACCTAATAATATAGATTCAAAACATACAAAGTTATAGTTGTTAGAATTACCTTTTCAATAATTTTAGTTAGAAATTTTAACACATTCCTCACAGAAATTCATATACTGAAGAGATAAAATGCAGAAATATCAAATAACTGAGCACTATAATAAGTTTGAATAATCAGATATGCAGCAAACAGTATCCCAAGTAAAATTATATATTATTTTGAACAGACATAAAATTTACAAAATAGTTATGTATTAGGCAAAAGAGAAGCCTAAATAACTTCCAAAGAATCAATATTGTACATAACATATTCTTTGATGGTAATACACACAAGGAAATAAAATAACAAATTAATAATGAAATTCTAGCTTTTTTAAAAAAATCAAATCACACAGTGTTAAATATCACTTAAGTTAAAAGTGAAAGCATAAAATAATTTAAGAAATATTTAGAACTCAGTAATAATCGACTGAATTATTTACTAAACCACCCCCAAATCCAGCAGTTTAAAGCAATAAGCATTTATTATTATTATTATTATTTTTTTTTTTGAGACGGAGTTTCGCTGTGTCACCCAGGCTGGAGTGCAGTGGCCGGATTTCAGCTCACTGCAAGCTCCGCCTCCCGGGTTCACGCCATTCTCCTGCCTCAGCCTCCCGAGTAGCTGGGACTACAGGTGCCCGCCACGTCGCCCAGCTAGTTTTTTGTATTTTGGTAGAGACAGGGTTTCACCATGTTAGCCAGGATGGTCTCGATCTCCTGACCTCGTGATCCGCCCGTCTCGGCCTCCCAAAGTGCTGGGATTACAGGCTTGAGCCACCGCGCCCGGCCAAGCATTTATTATTGTTCACGTGTCAGCTGAGTGGTTCTGCTAATCCTAATCAGGCTTGATTAGTCATGGCTGAGTTCAATCATGCATCTGTAGTCAGCTGACAGGTTGGTCTGAGGCTGACTGATTTAGGATGGCTGTAGCTAGGCCAGCAGGGGTGACTGATCATGTGCCTTTCACTTTCTTGCAGACTAGATCAGGCTTGTTCCCATGGTAGCAGTACAGTTTAAAGAGTGTGAATACAAGTATTCTTAAGGTCTAGGTTCACAACTGGCACAGTGTCACTTCTGCTATATTCTGTTGACCAAATCAAGTCATGAGACTAGCTCAGATTAAAGAAGTGGAGAAAGACCCATTAGTGATGGGAGGGGCACCAAAGTAACATTACAAGGGGTTTTAGTATAGAGAGGGGAATAAATGAAGCCATTTTGCAATCAATCTATGGCATATTGAAAATAATATTTGTCAAATTTGGGGGACTTAAAGTCATGCTTACAGGAAAGTTATTAGGTTTAAATAATTTATTTGGGAACAAAAATATTTTGAATAAATGAGCTAAGCATTCAACAAAACAATTTGAATAAGATCTAGTAAGCAAACAAAAAAATAATACAGATAAGGGAAGAAATCAATAACATGAAGAACAAAGAGATAAAGAGACATGAAGGTACAGAGAGAGTGTGAGAGATGAAATGACAGAATGAACAAAGCCAAAAGCAGTATCTTCATAAAGATTAATAAGATCCATCAGTCAGTGGCAAAATTAATCAAAAACAAGAAACCAATTCAAATAGACAAAATACAAAATGAAAAATAGAACATAATTTCAGACACAACAGAAATTTTAAAATAATAAATGAGTATCATGAACAACTGTATGCTAAAACAGTTCAAAATGTGAATGAAATATATACATTTCTAGGGATAATATCAAAACAGATTGATTCAAGGAAACTGAAAACTTGAATCTACCATTCAGTATTAAAGAAAGGTAGTGATTAAAAATTGTTCCTTTCCAAACATCTCACATCCAGATGGTTTTATAACCTTTAAATAAAGAGCTATGTATTACAGCAAGTGATTTCAGAAAATAATAATTTAAAAAATCATCCAGCTTCATTTTTTGGGTAGATGTATTACAATTTCAAAACCAGAAAGCAACAGTAGAAGAGAATAAAATTAGAACCCGTTTTGTTACCAGCTAGGGGTTTGGTCTAAGTCCTGCTTCTGGGTGCACGGAAAGCCAGTAACTGAGATAATGCGTATTGCCAAAGAAGAAGGCTTTAAACGGGTGCTGCTACAGTGGGGGAGACCAGAGCCCAGTGTCAAATCTATCTCCCTGACCAACTAAAATTAGGGGTTGATATAGCAGGGAAGAAATGTAACAATGTGTGAAAAAACAGGGATTGGAGAGGAGCAAGGTAGCAATCATGATGAATGAGGGGTCCTGCATCTTATTGTCTGGATGTGGTGATCTGTTGAGTTTCTGTTCTTTGATGCTTTTTTTTGAGAGGCCTGAAAGAAGTCCTGAGGAAGAAACTCAGATGAAACAAATTTGTTTCAAGCTTTAAGACCAGAAGAGTTTATTTCTATATTCATCAAAAATAATTGTCTGGAACAATTGGGTCAGTTTCACTATCACTTAGAATATACATATACATACATATATATATATATATAATTTGTAAATAATGTATTAAATATTTAATCTAGCAGTATATTAAAAATATCTGATAATCAGTAAGAGTTTAATCTCAGGAATGCAAGAATGGGTCAATATTAGAAAATCTATTAATCAAATCCACTATATTATCAGACTAAAGGAGAATAATCATTTATCTCAGTCATTGCTCAAAAGTGTATTAACAAAAAAGCAGCACCTGCTTATAATAAGAACTCTTTAAAAGACAGAAATAGAGGAAGTGATTTTAACTGCAATAAATGTTTTATATTATAAATATAGAGCAAAATTTTATTTTCAACATGTAATCTTGAGATGTATTACCCTCAGGATTAAGAACAAGACTAGGTTTCTTATCACAGCTTTTTGTTTAGCATTATTCTGGAGGTCATGGACAATGCGATAAATCAAAAGAAATGAACTGAAAAGATGGAAAGAAAGAGATGATATTGGTACTATTTGAAATAGAAATGATCATCTAGTTAGGATAAAAACGTGATGCCAAGGTTTGATTTTCAAAAACTTGAAAACATGACTGTCATACAATACAAATATAAAATATGTATGTGGTAAAAATTGATTTAACTTATTAATAAGAGAACCAGCAGAATATTAACTGGGTTTCAAAGGAGTCACAGTTAGAGTATGAGGGATGAGGAGGGGAATGCTGAAATATACTGAAGGGAAATATGCTGCAACAAGATTGCTTCATTACATTTTAAACTGACAAATACTCTACAGAGCAATAAACCTGTAATCTTAAAATGCAATTCTTTCTACTGGACAGAAATAATTTGCATCATACTGGACATAATTCATTTGCATTGCTTTTGGACAAGAATCATTTGCTGTTTTTTTTTGTTTGTTTTTACAAATTAACATTTTCTTTTGTAAAAATATAAAACGTCTTGATTAATACCAAATAATAAGTCAAGCAAAGGTACCCGCACTTAGAGTGTGAAATAATCCTTGGGTAGGTCTACAAGAAACACTTCAGAATGCTTTGAAATGATAAATGGTCATTTCTTTCATATATTTCCAAGCTTCAGATATTTTTTCTTAATGGTATCCACAAATAAACCACTAGAACTTGGAGGTAATTTAAAAATTTGCCAAAGTTGCTAGAAACAAGATAAACAGAAAAATCATTAGCATTTTTCTATATCAGTAATCATCAACCAGAAAATACACTAAAAAATAAGATATTCTTGTGCCGAGCACAATGGCTCACACCTGTCCTTCTAACACTTTGGGAGGCTAAAGATGAAGGATCATTTGATCCTAGGAGTTTGAAACCAACCTGAACAACATAGAGAGACCCTGTCTCTGCAAAATAAAAAATAAAAATTAATCAGGGATGGTGATGCACACCTGTGGTTCCAGCTACTCAGTGTGGGGTTAAAGCGGGTGCTGACGTGAGTAGATTGCTTGAGCCCACAGGGTCACAGCTGCAGTTAGCTGTGATCACTCCACTGTACTCCAGCCTGAGTGACAGAGGCAGATGCTGTCTCAGAAACAAACAAACAAACAAAACCCCACCAAACCAAACAAACAAAAGATATTCTTCACAGTAGGTAGAAAAATTATAGAATATATAGGATTTAACTAAGAATATTCAAACCTCTATGGAGAAACATAAAACTCTAAAAGGAAATACTACTTAGTAGCCCTTGTTGATGAAGCATGTAGTATCAATTTCATAAGTACTTAGAATTGTTGGAGTTACACATGTAGGTACCAGAGAGTTTGTGATTAAAGGAATCTCAAAAGTAAAATCTTACCAGAGTTGGAGGATGAATTCCTAGCATTAAAAACCATAGTAATACAGATATAGATTTCAGAAACAGCAGTGTGCATGTACAAAACCTCTATTGACTTAGTGTATCTGTGACCCAGATAACCTGTGGAACCTTGCAGACAGAGGACACTAGAGAGGGAGGCTGACCTCAAAAGTTTGGAGGAGCCTTCCCGTATCAAGAAGCTTAGACTTTATTTTATAGGATAAGCATAATCAGTAAATTATTTCTTGCATTTAAATATCTTGATAAGATTGGCATTATCACTATCATTATCATTATTATTATTATTGAGAAAAGGTCTCACTGTTGCCCAGGATGGAGTGCAGTGGTGTAATCATAGCTCTGGAATTTGCAGCCTGGAATTTCTGGCCTCAGGTGATCCTCCCACTTTCATTTCCAGAATAGCCTCAACTACAGGTATGCACTTCTGTGCCAGGCTAATTTTTTTTTTCGTAATAACAGGTCTTGCTATGTTGCCTATGCTGGTCTGAAACTCCTGGCCTCTAGTGGTCCTCCCAACTGAGCCTCCCAAAGCACTGGGATTACAGGCATCAGCCACTGTGCTAGGCAAGATTGGCATTTTCAAAGATCACTTTGGCTCAGCCTGAAGGGTGTATTAAGGCAGAATGTGGTGGCTCATGCCTGTAATCCCAAAGCTTTGGGAGGCCAAGGTGGGAGGACCGCTGCAGGCTGGGAGTTCCAGATCAGCCTGGGTGAGACACTTTCTCTACAAAAAAACAAAAACAAAAAAACAAACAAACAAACAAACAAAAAAAACCTTAATTTGGAAAAAAAAAAAAAGAGTGGATTAAAGTGATAGAAGACTTACACAGGAAGGGCATTATAAATACGTAATTGTAATGAACATTCATTGAGTTTACACTAAATACAAGGCACTGTGCTAAACTCTGCATAGATTACTGAATCTCAATTAAGAGGCTGTTGTAGTAAATCAGGTGAGACATGACTGGAACCTGAAGTTTGAAGGTAAAGATAAGGGGATTTATCTGAGACACATTGGAAATGTGACATTTGTAGAACTTGTGTTATTGATGTTGGGGAATGTGGGCAAGGGTAATAGTGGAAGTGAGAGTTAAGGGAAAGTGAAAAGAGGATAATGTGTATGTTTCTGGTTTGGGAGATTAAGATGATGTTACAGACATTCAGGAAAAGGTTGAAGGAGAGAGATTTGGTAGAAATTAATGAATTAAATTTTGAGTATGGGCCAGGTGTGGTGGCTCACACCTGTAATCCCAGCACTTTGGAAGGCTGAGGTAGGTGGATCAGTTGAGGTCAGGAGTTCAAGACCAGCCTGACCAACATGGTGAAACCCTGTTTCTACTAAAAATACAAAAAAATTAGCCAAGCATGGTGGTGCGCACCTGTAATCCCAGTTACTCAGGAGGCCGAGACATGAGAATCGCTTGAACCTGGGATACGGAGTTTGCAGTGAGCTGAGATCATGCCATTGCACTCCAGCCTGCGTGGCAGAGAGAGACTCCGTCTCAAAATAATAATAATAATAATAATAATAATAATAATAATAATAATATGGTGAGTTTGAAGTTTCTGTGAGACATTCAAATAAAGTTGTCTTGTAGCTGGCAGAATCATATGATAGAGTGTTGACAAGCTAAGGGCAGGAAAGACGTACTGATCTTAGAAAATGTATTTTGGTCTCAGTGGGAGTTTTATGAATCAGTGTGAAACTCCATTGTAATAAAAAGGCTTTCCTATTGCTTAGGGTGTCCATCTTCCTATCACTTCATCAGTATAGAAACTGAAGAAATAGTCAATGTTGGAAAAGGAGGTTGATATGTTAAATGGCTCGTGTTATGTATAGACTTAGTGCCCTGGTTGAAAAATTCTATACGCTATAATCACACTGGTGAAATACATTAGAAAGTTGGGGGGTGGGCGTTACATAAATTAACTTTCCTATACAACAGTGATAATAATTAGCATTTAACAATACCCAGACCACTTCTTATTTTAGTTTACAAGACAGACCCAAAAACTTGTTGCTACTTGATTTAAAGATTAGGCAACATATTTTGTGTAGATAGCTGAAGTTTAAATATCTTTGTTACTAAATAACTCTTTGGTTTGGGGACGTTTTGTGTTTGTTTTAGTTTTCTTTGAGAGGGATGAGAGTAGAGGCTAGTTTGTTTTCAGCCAGAGTTTAGAGAATATAATGGCCTTAATAATCTAGACATTATTATTGATCCATATTGCTCCAATTGTAACCACAATTTTTTAACTTTACTAGTTAATTATATATAGAGAAACATACCAGTTTGTTTTTCCATTTGCCTGTGTTCTCTGGGATGCATTTCTTACCTATCTCTGCAAATACCATTTTTTAGGTTCCTTGGCCAACTGGCTTTCAGTGAGATTCCACCAATAGATGGGTAGAAAAAAGAGTGAAACCAGTTTTTGCCCTGTTTCTTTTAACTTTGGGCAGCCTTTGCAGTATCTTGTCTCCTTCATAAGTCTTGCTCCCGCTAAACAGACCTCCTTGACCCTGCTTTTGAGCGCTGGTAAACCTACTTTACCCTTTGTCACTTCCTCCCTGGGAGCACTAGTGGCTTCCTGCAGTAGCTGTATCTGGGAGGTCTCATCATTCCTTCTTTGATTTCCCTGTTTTTCTAATACCTTTATATCTAGTTCCTCATACTAAACTCCTTCTGTTAAATTAGCTGACACAGGCTCTGTTTTTCTGCCCAGACCCTTATATACCCACTCACTTGTGTCCCCTTGCACACAATGAGAATCATATGGAATTCTAAGGTTCCTTTCAGCTCTTGTATTGTAGACTGCTTCCTGCCACTTTCTTTATGATCTTAAACCTATTCATTCATTCATTCAACAAACATTTACTGCACTGCTCCCAAGGGCTAGCCAGCATATAACAGTGAAAAAACCAGTCTTGCTCTCATAGAGCTTGTATCCTACTGTGTGGTAGAAAAAGCAACTGTCTCAGTCTGACTAGGACTCAGGGGACTCTCAGGACACAGGACTTTCAGTACTAAAACCAGAAAAGTCCCAGGCAAATTGGGGTGAGTTGGTCATTTGTGTGTTGGAAGATAGACAAAGAGCAACAATTATAAGAAGATGTCAGATGGTAATAAGTGCAATGAAGAAAAATAAAGCAGGATAAGAAGAAAAGGAGGCTCTGCACATGGTGAGATTTCTTTTTTGATAGTCTGGTCTGGAAGACCTTTTGGATGAAGTAACTTTTAGCAAAGGCCTGAATGAAGAAACGAAATAAATATTGCAGATATCCCGACTGGGAGGCCAAGGCTCTGAAGCAAAAATATATTTGACATGTGTGTCAGTCACGGTTCCAGTGAAACAGACAACATCATAAAAAGTAGGCAGGGACCTCGTGATCCACTGCCTTGGCCTCCCAAAGTGCTGGGATTACAAGCATGAGCCACCACGCCCGGCAATCATGATGAAACCCCATCTCTACTAAAAATACAAAAATTAGCTGGACATGGTGGCGTGTGCTGTCGCCTGTAGGCCCAGCTACTCAGGAGGCTGAGACAGGAGAATCACTTGAACCTGGGAGGCGGAGGTGGCAGTGAGTGGAGATTGCACCACTGCACTCCATCCTTGTGACAGAGCTAGACTCCATCTAAAAAAAAAATAAAAGGTAGGCAATGAGTAGGGATACTTTGAAGATAGTATGGTACATTTGGGTTAGTAACTGTGGGGTTTTTTTGCAACCCTTGGTTCTGAAGGGTCAAGAGAAGGGAGAAGTTTCCAGAACTTGCAGACAGAGAGACATGTAGAATGAGATGCCTGGCAGCAGCCGAGGACTTCAGTGGAGGCACACAAACTCAGACCTCATGTACCTTCTCTCAGTGTTTCTGTCAATCCTTCCCATTACTGCAGGGAGGAAGGTGAAGGGAAGAAAGCAGAATAGAGAAAGAACAGATGAAAATAAGCAATAAGATAGTGTTATTGAGAAGTAGGAGAAATTTCCTTGTTGTGGAAGTTTCAAGGAACATCTGTTCCATGGAACACATGTATTAGTCCATTCTCACACTGCTATAAAGAACTACCTGAGACTCGGTAACATATGAAGAAAAGAGGTTTAATTTACCCCAGTTCCACAGGTTGTACAGAAAGCATAGCCAGGAAGACCTCAGGAAACTTACAACAATGGAAGGGCGAAGGGGAAGCAAGCATGTCCACATGGTGGCAGGAAAGAAAGCAAAAGGGTAAGTGCCACACACTTTTAAGCCATCAGATCTTGTGAGAACTCAATATCATGAGACTAAAAAGTGGGAAATCCACCCTCATGATCCAGTCACCTCCCACCAGGTCCCTCTCCCAACACTGGGAATTACAATTTGATATGAGATTTGAGTGGGGATACAGAGCCAAACCATATCAGATGGCTAATGGTCATTTCGAATTACTTGCCTTATTGTGATGTAGTCTTTTTCTCCATCCTCTCCCCAACAACAAATCTCTAGTGCACCTATAGTCACAAATGTTGTGTGTATGTGCACATATGCACATTGTGAATGGGGATGGTTTTCACAGATGCACCATCATGATGTGGAAGAGTGACCAGCATGTGCAAAATAAGCAGAGATTTAAAGACAGGGGTGACCGAGATCAAATTCCACCCAAGAAATTGCAGACCTCCTCAGGAGGGCTTTGAACATTGACATGCTATGAAATTGAGGATTTGAGATAATCTTATATAAATCATAAAGGATCAGCAGATCCCAGTGAACATCCTTAATCTTTTAACAACTCTAGTAGTAGTCATTATTACCTACATTCATGGATAAAGAAACTGTTTTGAAGAAATGAAACTACTTATCTTAGTTCACATAGATTCAAACTGAGTAATGTATTTCTTACTTTGTTGAGTAGCTGGTTTTCTTATTTTCCTCCTCAGTTTTACTGAAACAAGCAAATGATTTTCCAACAGTGAGAATAATCTAGATAGGTTTCTTTAAGAGAATGTATAATTATAAAATGGGAAATGAAAGCTTTATGGTTTCCCAGAGGACACTTTCTAATTTTTGATCTCTAACATTGACTATTTCTTGGGTTAATATGTTATCATGTTTGGAAAACTCAGTATTCTGCAAATTAGAGATATTTCCTTGAGTTATTTCATTGAATTGAATAATTATATTTTGTACTTAATGGTTAATTTAATATTATTAGTCCTGAAGTGACATGTATAAAATCTACAATGCACATACTCTTTTCCTTTTCTTCCTTCCTCCCTTCCCTTCCCTTCCCTTCCCTTCCCCTCCCCTCCCCTCCCCTCCCTCCCTTCCTCCCTTTCTCTCTTTCCTTCCTTCCTTCCTTCCTTCCTTCCTTCCTTCCTTCCTTCCTTCCTTCCTTCCTTCCTTCCTTTCCTTCCTTTCCTTCCTTTCCTTC
>NW_016804208.1:1784389-1797319 GCF_001698545.2 Rhinopithecus bieti | reverse complement strand
AGGAATTTATTTTTTTTTTTTTTTTTTTTTTTTTTTTTTTTTTTTAAGACAGAGTTTTGCTCTGTTGCCAAGAGTGGAATACAGTGGCATGATCTCGGCTCACTGCAACCTCCGCCTCCCAGGTTTAAGTGATTCTCCTGCCTCAGCCTCCTGAGTAGCTGGGTCTATAGGTACACACTACCATGCCTGGCTAATTTTTGTCTTTTTGTTAGACATGGGGTTTCACTATGTTGGTCAGGCTGGTCTTGAACTCCTGACCTCAGGTGATGTGCGCACCTCGACCTCCCAAACTACTGGGATTACAGGTATGATCCATCGTGCCCTGTCTCTCCAGAATATTCAAATATTATTCCTTTCTGTGTGGTAATTGTATGAAGTATACTGGGGACTGCTGGATAAGAAAATCTTTGAAGAACTTAGATCCTTGAGGTTCTTCTAATCTGTTTTATGGAGACACTAATTAGTGAGACTACATATGTGAGGAGATGCCATCCCAGTTTTTCCATGATACTCATCTCTTATCTGTTCATTTCAAAGACATCATTAAAACAATCCCTTCCCACAAAATAAAGGAAAAATGAACACAAAAAATACTTCTTCTTGCACCAAATCAAAGACTTCATGAATCAAAGGTTCTTTAGGAAATAAGTATTTTCCCATACTTACTATAAATATCCAAGTTCTAAATGCAACCTAGCTAGAATGCTAGATTATATTAAAGTATATTATTGTAATGCTTTAAAATACATTGGATTATTTAAAGCTTCATTAAAATAAAAATTATTATATATAACATAGAAATACCAGAAAATACAGTAAGCTGATGTGATGTAGTCTACGACATTTATATTCAATTTCGTTCTTTTCTTCTTCCTTGGTGATAGAGCCCTGAATTTGTTCAGGGTGGTAATGTGTGTTGGCAGAGGCAATATACAAGAGCCTTGAGCATACCTTCAGAATCTTGCTAGGTATGTAAAGAATGCAAGGTCCCAGCTGCTCTTGATCCAGGCCATTTTTCAGGGTTGTTTTCGTAGCATGCAACCTTGAGGGATGAAGTATTGCTTTCAGAACCAAAAGCATGTTTGCTTACTGCTTGCTATAAAATGTTGGGTTTCCCCAAACTCAGTGCTCTTCTGTAACACACTTCACTGCATGTGCAGGCTTTCATCTGGGCCCATGATATCATTCCTGTGGGATTTGGGGGCCAAGGCAACCTTCACAAACATGCTGGAGCTCATTTGGCTTACTGTGCCATAATAGGTAAAGATCCAAGTGTCTCTTGTCTTCAGTCAGCATTCATATAACAGTAACTTAGTAGCTTGTAAGTTAGGTAAAATCAAACTCCAGACTCAGCTTGTAGGAAATTATATTATAGCTATATGTGAGTATGTAAGTTCTGGCCAAGGATGGTAAGAAGTTACTCGATGGAACCTGTGTGAAGGCTTCTTAAAAGGGAAGGGGTGGCTGGGCTGTACTTTCTCTTTTGTCCCATTTATTCTCCTTTTTTATGTTGTTGGAATAAAAGTAAGATTGACTTATCTCTAGTAGCCATTATGGACCATGTGATGATTTTGAAGATGAAATCCTACATCAAGATGGTAGAATAGAAATACAGAAGAAGCTTAAGTCCCTGCTGAACTTTGTGGAGTTTTAATACTGTTTTGGCCTACTTCTTGCCTGCCTCTATGTAATTATTTTTGGCGAGAGAATAAACTGTTATGTCTTTATATTTAAATTTTTTTTTAAATTTTTTATATTTAGACAGAGTCTCGCTCTGTCACTCAGGTGGAGTGTGGTGGTGAGAACATGGCTCACTGCAGCCTCAACCTCCTGGGTTCAAGCGATCTTCCCGCCTCAACCTCCTTAGTAGCTGGAACCTTGATCTCCAGGGCTCAAGTGATCCTCTCACCTTGGCCTCCCAAGTAGCTGGGACTGCAGGTGCAAGTCATCATGCCTGGTTAATTTTTGTATTTTTTGTAGAGACAGATTTTCGCTATGTTCCCCAGGGTAGTCAAATAATTTTTATATAGTATGAAAACCTATTAAACATAATATCACTAGATTAATTCATTTATTTTAGAGACAGAGTCTTACTCTTTTGCACAGGCTGGAGTACAGTGGTGTGATCATAGCTCATTGCATAGCAAGTGTGCATCACCATGCCTGGCTATTTTAGAAAATTTTCTGTAGAGACAGGATCTTGCTATGTTTCCCAGTCTGTTTTTAATTCCTCGGCTCAAGTGATCCTCCAGCCTATGTCTCCCAAAGTGCTCAGATTACAGGCATAAGCCACTGTGCCTGGCCTGATATTAGTAGTTTTAAATGTTTCCAAAGCATTAGTAATTTATCAGAAGTACCCTATGGAACCTTCTGAAAAACTGATTGATATATTGGGGTTCAGAGGGTCTGTTGGTCAGGCCTCTGTACCCTTCTCCCCCCAACCTTCACTAGAGAAGGCTTATTTTTTAAAAAAAATATGCTTTGTATTAATTGGTCTTCTGGTAAAGATTTCATTTGAGGAAGGGCCCCACCTCTATGAGAAAGTTTGAAAACTACTGTGTTAGAGAAATAGTTTATGAAACACCATCTATGTTATTATGTGAACTTGAAATTAGGAAACTTCATCTTAAGTTTATTACTTGGAATTCATTTGCTATCTTTGTAATTGTATTTGCAAGAATGGAAAATTAGTTTTAGTTGTGATGGAATGCATTTTGGCAGTACCAGAACATGGCTTTTCTGTTTGTAAGTAATTTTAAAAGGTTATATTCTTCCCTGAGTACCCATTTGTGAGTACCTATTATTACTATTCTACTTTATGTATTAGTATCTTGGGAAGAATATGCCCCCTAATGTAGAACCAGGGATTACAATATTATTTTTTAAGATTTTTAAAACAACTACTAAAAGGATGATGCAATTACAACTCATTAAAATGCTTTTACTGTTGTGCAAAAATTGTAACAACTGCTTTAGCTTTTACCATGGTAAACACAGAAAAACTTCTGAAAATACATAGAGAGTGAAACAAACATGATTTTTTAGATGCTAACTATCTGAAGTAAAATCTGATTTGGTTCTATTTTATTCTTAAGTAGTCATATATGTATATTTCCTTTGAATTCAGATCTAATAACATGTATAATAATAATGAGAGTTGTTAAGCGGTACATATACTAATTAGTATTGAGTTTAAACTCCAAGTTTAAACACCAAGGTGTTTTCTGGGTAATAGATGTTTTTCAAAATTATAATAATGTAAAAGTTGGTCTACTAAAATCCTTCAGTGGCAATAATGCTATTTCTTATGTAGATAGCCAGAAAAAAAATGCTTCAATGAACCATTCACTATGGTTTCATTTCCTTCCAGTAAAGGAAGATTATGTAGCACAGGGATCCAGAATCAACAACCGATTGAGGCTGAATAGCGGTTTGAGTAGGGATCTATTTGAAATGTTTAACAATTAGTGAGGGATAGGCACTAGGGAGAGGAGGCAGATGAGATTCCTCCTTATGGAAGGAGTGGCAAAGTCACATGGCATTAAGTCATGTTATATGGGAGGAAAGTCTGTGACCATCTTTGGAAACAATCTACTACACTCCCTTTTTGTCTGTTTGTCCCGATTGGTTTACATCTCAGAATTAGAAGTCTCTCATGGGTTGGCTAGAAGGAGGAGGCAAATCATTTTGTTTTCTTTTAGAAATATTAAGCACTCCTAAGATTCCACATGAGCTGCATTAAGATGCCTAGAAAGATCCAAGAAAACTCAAGCCACGGTCCTTAGAGTCATGAAAAATCAAGAGGCCACAGTGTAAACGTGTGACTGTGTTCTAGTAACTTAAATAAGGTGTTAGAATAGGTGGCGTGCTGGAAAACTCCTAATGTGACTCCTGTGACTTTTATGTCATTTCTCAAATGTCACCTATATTGTACCCAAGATAAAAGATCCTACTACTTCTCTAGTGAAGACATTCCAATTACTGAATAAATTATGATCAGTAAGATGTCCAATAGCAAAATGAATATTCCAAAGTCTCTTCCTTTTTTATAAGCAAACATATTTAGTAAATATGATGAAAGAAAAGATTCCATTGGTAAAATCAATAGAAAGTGTAAAAACAAAACTAGAAATAAAATTTGTTAAAACAGAACATGTATTTATAAGATTATTACTCAATTAACATACAAAAAGAAAACTTGAGTAAATAGAAAGCTATGCTTTGTTGTTAAATAAGACTTGGCATCATATCAGTTCCCTTACATTAATTTAGAATTTAGATGTATGCCAGACGCGGTGGCTCACGCCTGTAATGCTGGCACTTTGGGAGGCTGAGGTGGGTAGATCATGAGGTCAGGAGTTCAAGACCAGCTTGACCAACATGGTGAAACCCTGTCTCTACTAAAAATATGAAAATTAGCCAGGGATGATGGCACACACCTGTAATCCCAGCTACTTAGTAGGCTGAGGCAGGAGAATCACTTGAACCTGGGAGGCAGAGGTTGCAGTGAGCCGAGATCGCGCCATTGCATTCCAGCCTGGGCAAAAGAGCAAGAGTCTGTCTCAAAACAAACAAACAAACAAACAAACAAAAAAACAAAAAAACAAAAAAAGAATTTACATGTAATTCTAGTAAAGATTTCCATAGAAATATTTAAAGGAGCATTTGAGTCACTAACTACAATGCATATATAGAAGGATAACTATTTAGTGCTTCTAATTAAAGATAATTGAATAAAGCATGCATATCTCCCTTTACTCCTTACTTCACTCCTTGCTAAAATGAGTGTAAATGAATATGGTCATATTTTCAAAAGGCATAAATAAGGGTAAAAATATTGGGAGAGGAGACTACAATAACAACTTTCTGAAAATTAGAGATGGAAAGCTGCAAAACCACTTGATTTGTGTTGGGCTTGGAAACTGGTAGCACCAGGAACTCCTAGAAATGGGAGTAAGAGTAGTGCAAAAACAGTAGAATTGACTGAAAGTGTGTGTGTGTGTGTGTGTGCATGTGCGTGCGTGTGTGTGTGTGTATATATATATATATATATATATATATATATGTTTGTTTGTTTGTTTGTTTTTTGACAGAGTCTTGCTCTGTCACCCAGGCTGGAGTGCAGTGGCACCATCTTGGCTCACTGCAACCTCTGCCTCCTGGGTTTAAGCAATTCTCCTGCCTTAGCCTCCCAAGTAGCTGGGGTTACAGACTCATGCCACCATGCCTCGGCCGCCCAAAGTACTGGGATTATAGGCATTAGCCACTGCACCCAGCCTGAACGCAAGTATATTTAAGCAGAAGTAGGCTCCAAGACTCCGTAACCCATTCCACACAGCTAGATTGTGAACTCTTTCCTAACACGGCAGAACACTGGGGGGTTATTCTTTGTGGAGGGTGATACCAAACGTCTTTGGCCTGTAGAATATTGGGCACAATTGAGGGCCAGGATACTGTACTGAAAACAGGGACATTAAAGTGTAGACAGGATAATTAGTTGTTAATATCCAACGGTCTTCTTAATTCAGTTCCCAGAGCATGACCTATTCTCTTAAGCATTGTAAGACCTATTTTTATCTTAAACCTGACCTATCCTCTGACCTGTTCTCTTAAGCATACTATTAGAAAATTATTTATTGAAGAATCCAGTCAATCCAAGGTAAAACTCCTAAAGAGATTGCTATTAGATGTTCCCCCAAACCAAAACCAAAACCAACAAAAAAAGAAGAAAAAGTGATTGCAGGTGAGGTTCCTCAGGAAATAAACTCTGAAACAGAGATTAGCTTACAGGAAGTTAATTAGAGAGCACTCATGGGGACCACACTCATGGAAGGAAGGAAAGGAAAGGAAAGAAGCAGGACTGGGGAGAGGTAATTGGGCTGTGGTCACACCTCAAGCTGATCCCATGGGGAGTTCTGAAGTAGTAATGGTTTTTCAAAGTTGTCCTGCAATATGACAAGCATGGTGGGCTTTTATACCTTCATGCTGACCAGTCACTGGATGCAGGTTGCCCCCAAGAAAAGAGTACGACTTCGGTAAGGAAGTTTTCTTTAGTTGAGAGCAATTTCCAGAGCTGCCAAACAGCTAAGGACTGTCAGTGGCAGCACTCCTAGCAGCTGGTGAAATAAGTTCTTCAGTTGTGAAGGGGGAACTGGGCAGCACCTGCCAGATCACCTCACGGTGAATCCCACACTTGTCCATGTGCATAAGTTTCCCATTGGCTATCTAGTGTCTGTATCAGGCAGGAAAGGTTATGCTGCTGTGAAAAATGCAATGTTATGGCTCAGTCAGTTTCAGTATGAGACTAAGGCTTCTTGGCAATAGCCTCTGCATGGAACATTGCTGGCTTTTTGCATGTAGGAAGAGCACATGTTATACCATGTACTGATTCTTAAAGCTTTTGCTCAAACATGACAAGTATCACTTCTGTTAACATTTCATTGGTTAAAGCATGTCACATGGCTAAGCCTAAGGTCCTGAAGTGAGGATATGTCATACCCCCTACATCAGTTAATATATTACCCCAGAGCTTAGTGAGTCAACACAATATGTATTGATGTGTTGTTTTTCATATATTTAAAGGTTGGCTGGGATCAGTATGGTGATTCTTCTGCTCCTGTGGCATCAGCCAGAGTCAGTGAGGTGGCTATATTCAACTGAGAGCTCAGCCAAGGCTAAAATATCCAAGATATGACCTTTTCCATATATGACAGCTGCTATCAGCTGTTGTTTAGTTAAATATTAAGTTGAAATATTTCAGGAAAAAAGCACAAGAAGAAAAATAGTGGAGAAAAGATAAAAAAATAAGAGGATCAGTCTGGGAAGTCCAAATTTTCAATAGTCAGAGATGCAAAGATAGAGGACAAAGAAAACCAAGAAAGATAAATTACTGTGTAAATAATGTTAGAAAATTTCCCCGTGATAAAAGTCATGAGTTTTCAGATTACAAAGTCACCCTGATAGCAAAATGGGTGAAAATAGATCTAAACCAAGTCACATAATTATGAAATTTCGAACATTTGGGATAAAAGATAAGGGCCTATATGCTACTAAAGAGAAAACATGGTTTCATTTAAAAGATCAAGAATCACAATTTCATTGGACTTAGCAATAGAAATACTGGGAGTTAGAATACAAAGGAGATTTGTTTTCAAATTCCAAGGGAATAAGATTTCCAATTTATAGCTCTAAACTCAATGAGCTACCTATCACAACTAAGGGTATGTAACAATATTTTTCAGGTGTGCAGAGTCTCAAAATACTATCTTTTATTTACCAAAACAAGGGAGTAAATCAAGAAAGCACAATGCATACAAGCCAGGAAGCAAGAGATTGATTAGAAGAGAGAAAAAGGAATATCGCAAGATAATAACTGCCTTCGAGGGCAAACAGGACAGATGAAAAAAGATGAAATTCGTTGAAGACTTAATATATTTGAACAAACTGAGAGAAAATTAACACTTCTAGGAGAGAGTTTACATTTGAGTTAAAATGAGTAATTATATGGTTCATATTTAAATGACATTTACATAACTGTAAAAATATAACCTTGAATATTGAACTATATTGAAAAGTATAGATGAGGAAATATGGAAGGGGAGCAGTTTAGAAAGGGACGCATGGAATAAGAATTAGTGAAAAACTAAACCTCATCTCCTGTAGTGGGAGGTAAATAGGTAAGTCCTATAACTGAAATATTATGAATTGAAACTACTCATTTTATTTAGAAACAGAAAGCATATCTGTATTAGTTCATTCTCATGCTGCTAATAAAGACATACTCAAGACTGGGTAATTTATAAAGGAAAGAGGTTTAATTGGCTCACAGTTCCAGATGACTGGGGAGGTCTCACAATCATGACAGAAGGCAAGGGAAGAGCAAGGCATGTCTTACATGGTGGCAGGCAAGAGGGCGTGTGTGGGGGAACTGCCCTTTATAACACCATCAGATCTCATGAGACTTATTCACTATCACAAGAACAGCATGGGTAAAACCTGCCCCCTTGATTTAGTTACCTTCCACTGGGTCCCTCCCATGACATGGAATTATGGGAACTACAATTTAAGATGAGATTTGGGTGGGGACATAGCCAAAGCATACCAATATCCCAAGAGAAACATCTAAAAGAATAGACTCTTCAATTCTGTGAATTAATAAATTCTCTTTTTTGCTAAAGTCAATTTGAGTTGATTTTTCTGTTTTGTTGTTGTTGTTGTGGTGGTGGTGGTGGTTTATTTTGTTTTGTTTTTGTTTCTACACTAAAAGAATCTTGTCCAATACATATACACATATTCTCAGATCCCACTACAGAATTTTCAGAATACTTTGAAAAACTTCCCATGTGATTTTGATGCATAGTCTGGTTTGCACGTCACTACTCAGAAGGACTATGATCTTAGCAATAAGCTGTATTCCTTCAGTAAGGAGTCTAATGAACTCATCTTTCAAATTCTGATAGAGATGATAGCTCATGTTCCAGCACACCTCTTCACTTTTCTTATCTTCAGCTTAGGAGGCAAGATTTTATCTCACATATTCAAGTATGAAATAGTGATGATAGGAGGAGAAAGAAATACATTGCTTTCTGAAGGGGAAAAAAACCCAAAACAAAAAACAAAGGACTTGAAGAAATTAGGAATTTTGTTATCTGATAAACCCATAAATTTCCTCATGTGCTTTGAACTTCCTGACTCCCTCTGCTCCTTGCCCCTGTGCCCCAAACCTGGAAAAATATTGTAGTACTTTATTCTTTATAAATAAAGCTGAGCAAGGGTAGTGCCTTCATTCTATGAAGAATCTATTTCTTCTGCCGGGAGATATTTTACCAGTTGAACTGAATCTGTAAATTCACTTAATAAAATGGCCAACTGGACATTCTTTATTACTATTTCACCTCATGAACAAATATCTCTCCATTCCAATCCATTCTGTAGAAAGCAGAATTCTCTTAATATCTACGCCATCAGTGTTACTGACATAAAATTGGGATTGAAATGCTTAAATAATAAAACCACCAAGTAGTTGCAGACAGGAAAGAAAGTCTCAGTTATCAATTGCTGCATAACAAACCATTCAAATTGTAATGGCTTAAACAATGGCCACTTTTAATATCTCATAATTTTGTAGGTCAGAAATTTGTGCTGGTCTGGGTGATTATTCTGTGGCATGAACGTAAGTCACTCTGAGGACCTGAGCTGAGGAGTAGACCAGTCTGGAGGGTCCAAGGTGGCTTCGCTTGCATGTCTGTTGCTTGTCAGAGGATAGCTGGAAGGCTGCACTCAGCTAGGACTGCTGACCACAGCCTGTATACATGGCATCTCGAGGATGATGGTCTCAGGGTAGTTGGAGGCCAGGGCTTCTGGAGGAAATGTTCCAAGAGATCTGGGCTGAAAAATTAAAGCTCTGACCTTAGGCACAGAAGATCCAGAATATCTCTTTTGTTACATTCTATTGGCCAAGGAAGTCATTAAGGCCAGCCAGACTCAAGGGGAGGGGAATTAGACTCATTGTTTCTTAATGAAAACATTAGCAAAAAATTTGTGGCCTCTTTTAACCTATCACAGAAAGTATCACTACACTCACATTTCCGGGAACTGGAAAATCCCTTACTACCTACCATCAATCTAGAAGTTATTCTTCCTACAAAAATGTAGAAGAGTTCAGGCAGTGGCTCATGCCTGTGATCCCAACACTTTGTGAGGCCGAAGGGGTTGGATCACTTGAGCACAGGAGTTTGGGACCAGCCTGGGCAACATGGAAAGACCTGAGTTCTACAAAAAAAAAAAAAGAAAAAGAAAAAATTACCCAAGTGTGATAGTGCACAACTGTCATCCCAGCTACTCAGAAGGCTGAGGTAGCCTGAGAGCTTGAGGTTGCATTGAGCCATGACAGTGCCACTGCACTCCAGCCTAGGCAACAGAGTAAGACCCCCCCAAAAGTAGACAAATACTATGCCACTCAGATCCTTAGAAGACGGAACAACAAAGAAGACATGAGCAAGATACAGAGACCCATAATTGAGGCAACTTCAATGATTAGAAAACAAAGCCTTTATTGGTAATAAGAATCTAATGTAGTGATTTAGCAGAGCATATCAGAAGAGGCAAAACCTCTGTACCAATATAACTGAAAAATACTTTACATTTAAAATAAGTAATTTGTAGATGTAATCAATAGTAAGAATTTTCTCAAAATAGTGCTACATTTTATATGTGAAAAACTTCCCAGTTCAGGTGGTGATATACAAGAGTAACAAGAAACCAACAAAACTAGAACCTGGACAATGAAAAACGAAGAGAATTATGGATCTGGCAAGAATTAAGTGCATCCTTTTAGCCAAAGATGACTATGTGATTTGGGTGGTTTCTTGGCATGGAGGATTAAGCTTTTACTGTAAAAATCCTATTATATTTGTTTTCATAGTCTGCTTATATTCACCATCTAGCTGAACATATTTTATCTTCTCAGGCATTATTTCTTACTCAGTAAATATTTGTTGATTGGCTAATTAAATACATGATGCAGGTATAAATAAAAAAATAATAAGGAATGCATAGTTGAGAGTAATACCACCATCCCCTATGACGACATAAGATTCTCAGAAACTTCACAATCTGTATGATAGTTGAAAACAATATAATGAATTAGAATAGAAAAAGCTAGAACCTCTGTTTCTGCATACCTAATAAACAACTTTAAAGATGCCCAGTATTTTAAGATAATGGATTTTGACCTGAAGTTATTTCAAGTGACAGCAAATTTCTTTAAAATGGCCTGCTTATATTTTGTTTCTAATTTAGAGATAATTACTCCAAGGGTGATGTAAAATGTGTATAGAAGTATACAGGAATAGTACAGATTTCTTTTTTTTTTAAGTGTTTACTTCAAGCCTATATTTGTAGTTTCTAAACTATTGATCCATCCAGCGTTTTCTTGTCACACATGTGCATCAATGGAAAAAAAAAAAAAAAGGTCAAAGAGAGTCACTGTCATCCCTATCAAAGGAATGGCTCCTTTCCTAAAATTCTTTGAAAATATGTGTTTTACAATCCTTACACCTCAACAAAAGTGGCAATGGAGTAAATACTCTGGTTTATGTTGTACTCACAATTAAATGGATATCCACAAACTACCTGTCATAAAAGCCCTCTCTTTTCTTCCCAGTGCTTTTTCATTGTTTTCTTGTTTTCCCTGGGACATTTGGGACAGTACCACTTGCCCTTTGGTTTATGACTGAGTCCCATGCTCACTGAACTTAAAATCATAAACCAAAGGGAAGTGGAGGCCACTCCCTGGGATGCTCATGGTTGTTACAGCTGCTCTTTTCTCTGTAGACTGACCAGCACGCTGGTTGTCTTCTTGGGGTCCATGGCAAAATCTGCAGGGGTCTCTGCGTTAGCCTTGGAGTGGTTCTTTTTCTTCAAGGTCTTTGCTTTCTTGCCTTGGCCTTTCCTGTGGTGATCTCGTCGTGGTCGTGATCATTGGATGCATCCTCTCGATTCTCATCGTTGCACTGTCACGGAGAATTCTTGTTATCCGGTGTTTCTCCCTGCATGATTATCGTTGTTCCTGGCATTGTGGTGGGCTCTGCAGCTACCAGGGACCCTGATCTCTGGTTGTGCCCCAGGGAGCTCGGGGAGACCGCCCACCTGTCTGGTCCTGCTTTCCACCAGCTCCATCATAGGGACTCAGTCTGGATCTTCTCACCACCTAGCTCCTGGCTCCGAGTCAGGGCTCTCTGCATGCACGGCAACACTCTCCTCTTCTGGGTACCCTCCTTCCGTCTCACGTTATTATGAGAGATTTATGTGATAAGTAATATAGCCATCCAACTCCTTCAGGATTTTCTGCAGGGCCAGCCCAGGGTTATCGGGCTCACACTGTCCCGGGGACATTACCTTCCAAAAAAGTCTCCAAGCCTGGGGCCCTGGGCGTGGGCACAACCCCTAAGGTCACTCACACTTCCCTGGCCATCTTTTTTATTATAAAAGAAAAAATTATGGTCTTGCTGCTGACACTGAACCCTTTGATGGTAAAGATAGGCATATTAGAAAATTTGGTCTTCCAGCTTAGCAGGGGCCTCTTGAAGGAATTATATTTCAGGAATAAGAAGGAAAAGATTACGGCTTGTAATAGTCAGTGGAAGAGCAGAGCAAATTATCAAGTGTGATATAAATAATTCAGGACAAATAGATTTTAAAAAAGAGACTTTTCTGAGAAATGATGCATAACTTTATGTAACTTGAAATTGGGAGAGAATACTCATAGTTTAGCTTCATGAAATGTATGATAAATTTGCTCTGCAGTGTTAAAAATATTAGTTGTATGGCCTGGGATATGATACAAACTGGAGCCAGGCCAGGCATAATTACTATGAATGCTTTTTATTTGTGTGGGCTTGTAATTATGCAAATTAAAATTTAGCTTTAGTTGCTCTTGCCTCAGTGCTGAATGGATTGTAAGCATCGCTCTCATGGCAATTGGAATTATGCTTTCAGTGCACATTGCACCTGTACATCAGGAAAAGGCATGGAGTAAAAACTGTAGACATAAAATGTGGCTTTGGTGAGTCTGTACTTTATTGAATTGATAGTGTGGCTTCATGTAAAGATGGAAATCTCTTTGTTCCATAGAAGACTCCTCTGAATTTCCTTCTTAAATATAAATATATATTTATAAATATAAAATATATTATACATATGTATTTATGAATATAAAATTAATTTTTGCATACTGGAGGAAATCCAGAAATTGCCCAACAGTAATGTTAGACACCTGTCATTTCACTACTTGGAGATAGCTTCCATTTACATCAACTTGCTTTACCTTCCAATGTCTTTTATGTATTTGTGTATATATGATCAATATTTCAGAAGTCTATATAGCATAGTGGTTGAAAGGGCAGTTGGCTCTCCATATCTATGGGTTCC
>NW_016804208.1:1778170-1784283 GCF_001698545.2 Rhinopithecus bieti | reverse complement strand
TATAAAATATATTATACATATGTATTTATGAATATAAAATTAATTTTGCATACTGGAGGAAATCCAGAAATTGCCCAACAGTAATGTTAGACACCTGTCATTTCACTACTTGGAGATAGCTTCCATTTACATCAACTTGCTTTACCTTCCAATGTCTTTTATGTATTTGTGTATATATGATCAATATTTCAGAAGTCTATATAGCATAGTGGTTGAAAGGGCAGTTGGCTCTCCATATCTATGGGTTCCACATTTGTAGAGTCAATCAACTACAGATCAAAAATATTTTTAAAAAAGTATGATAGAAATAATACAATAATAAAAAATAATACAAACAAAGCCCCAACACAATATAACAACTCTTTACCTAGTATTTATATTTTATCAAGTATTATAAGTAATCTTGAAATGACTTAAAGTGTACAAGGGGACATGCATAGGTTTTATGCAAATGCTCTGCCATTTTATATAAGAGACTGGAGCATCCATGGACTCTGGTATCAGTGACGATCCTAGAACTGATCCCCCATGGATACTGAGGGATGACTTTACATACTTTGGAGCCAAATTGCTTGGATTAAATTTTGGCTTCATCAGCTCTTATCTATATGATTTCTCAGTTTCCTCATTTGTAACACAGTGATCATAATTACCTAGGGTTCTTTGGGACGTTCAATGATGTAATTCTCATTAGAGCACCCAAGGAAGGGTTCCTTCTCCTCCACTCATCCAAAGCTTCTTGAAGAGGGCCTGACTGTGGCTCATTCAATGGAAAAGAACTTGCTGTGATGACACACTGGCAGAACTTGCCAGAAATCTGACCTGTAGAGTGCCAGGGAAATCTTTCATGAGGACGTGTTTCATAGGAGGCTCTGCTACACAAGTGCTTGTCAGGGAAGGACAGATGCCAAGGGAAGCTGCTGTTGGCACTGTATTTCGAAAGTATTGTATTGTATTGTATCCTGGAGAAGCCACAGAAACAGGAAGTAAAACCCTTTCCTTCCATTGTGTCTCTCCAGCATTCTCCACTGACAAAGCTTAGCACTGAATCAGATGGTAAAGGAAAAATATCTAGAGAGCTTAGTTCAATTTTCACAGAATAGGTAAAAAGGATGAATTTGGAACTGAGAGAAAATAAATGGATAATTGGTAGTTATTTTAAAACACTTAGAACAATGCCTGACATATAGTCAGTGCTCAAGAACTATTAGCTTGGACTATTTCAGTCACATATGTACACAGATGTGCAAAAATTGGATTGCCTCTACTGAATACACATTTTGTACCCTGAATTTTAGCTTAACATCATATTATGATTGTTTACATTAAAATTTCTTGGAATCCTAATTTTATGCCTATGCAATTATCTATAATGAAGAAATATAATTTATTTAGCTGTTACAGTATTGTATATATTATGGATTGTTTCTAATTTCAGTCTGATAAGTAAAACTGAGTGAATATTCATGTTTTCAATGCATTTAAAAGAGATTTTTTTGTTTTATAAAATAATTTTAGAGATAGATTCTCACCATGTTGCTCAGGCTGGTCTTGAACTTCTGGCCTCAGGCAATCTTCCCTCCTCACCCTCCCAATGTGCTGGGATTATAGGCATGAGCCACAATGCCCAGCCTCAATGCATGTTAAATAATTTTTTTGCCACAATGCCCAGCCTCAATGCATGTAAAATAATTTTTTTATGATTAGCCTCCTAAGGAGATATTCAAAGAATGAACATTCTTAAAATTTTTATGTCTTGTCAAATTTCTTTTCAGAAATATATTTCCAATTCATATTTTCTCTTAAAATTTGCATCTGACACAATAATTTAATATTACATAATTTTAAACTTTGACTCTTTGACATGAGACAAATAGTCTTATGTTTGTCTTAATTTGCAGTGTGACTACTAACAAGGTTTCACATGTCATTTTATACTATTTACTCATATTTCTATCATAGTGTTAGAGATTTATTTTACTATTTTGAAAACTTCTTAATATATGAAGCATAACAATCCCTGGGCTACTAGATTTTGTACAAAACGATTTTCCCCCTAATTTAGCATTTGACATTTATTTGACAATTTAGCATTTGACAATATTTTTTAAGTACAGGCTTTACATTTATAACTCAAAATATAACCCTCATGGTTTTCCGTATCTTTTGTGGTGAAATATTTCGACTCCCGTAAGATTGTTTACAATTTACTTATAGTTTTTTCTAGTTTATGATTTTATTTGTTAGAGATTTAATTCTAAGCATGTGAAATTAAGTTTGGTGATTACCTAACATTGTATTTTTTTAAAATAGATTAATTAGGTCACAGAACATGTATTAAGCAATTTAAGAAGATTGAAATTATATCAAGTATCTTTTCTGACTACAATGGTATCAAAATAAAAATGAATAACAGAAGTAATTTTGAACCATTCACAAAACATGGAATTAAACAACATACTCTTGAATGGCCAATAGGTCAAAGAAGAACTTAAAAGATAAATTCAAAAATAAGTTGGGGCGAACAAAACCGGAAGCACAACAGATCAAAACTTGTGGTGTGCAACCAAAGCAGTTCTGAAAGAGAAGTTTGTAGCAATCTACATCTACATCAAAAAAGAAGAAAGACCTCAAACAAACAAGCGAATGTCATACCTCGAGGAACCAGAGAAAGAAAAACAAACTAAGCTGATATTTAATAGAAGGAAGGAAATAATCAAGATCAGAGCAGAAATAAATAGAAACTAGAAAAACAATAGGAAAGATTAGTAAGGTGTTTTTTGAATATGAAATTGAAAAAAAAATTAGCTATACTAAGGAAAAAAAGAGAAGTATCCAATAAATAAAATCAGAAATGAAAAAAGAAACATTACAACTAATACTGCAGGCCGGGTGTGGTGGCTCATGCCTGTAATCCCAGCACTTTCGGAGGCTGAGGTGGGCAGATGACTTGAGTCCAAGAGTTCAGGATGAGCCTGGGCCATATAATGAAATCCTGTCTCTACAAAAAAATACAAAATTAGTCCAGTGTGGTGGTGTGTGTCATTACTCCCGCTACTTGGGAGGCTGAGGCAGGAGGATTGCTTGAGACTGGGGAAGTTGAGGCTGCAGTGAGCCGTGATAGTGCTACTACACTCCAGACTGGGCAGCAGAGCAAGACCCTGTCTCGAATAAATAGATAGATAGATAAAACTGACACTACAGAAATACAAAGGAAATTAAGAAACTGTTATGAACAACTATATGCCTACAAATTGGGTAACCTAGAAGTGGTGGATAAATTCCTTGAAACATAAAACCTACCCAGAGTGAATCATGAAGAAACAGAAAGTCTGAACAGACCAATGATAAGTAAGCAGATCAAATCAATATTTTAAAATCTCCAATCAAAGAAAACACCACGGTTTGATGCCTTCACTTCTGAATTCTACCAAACGTTTAAAGAAATATTAATGTCAGTCCTTCTCAAACTGTTTCAACAAATCGAGGAAGAGGGAACACTTCCTAACTTATTTTATGAGGATAGCATTATGCTGATATCAAAGCCAGACAGGCACAACACAAGAAAAGAAAATCCAGGCCAATATCCCCAATGAACATAGACGCAAAAACACTCAACAAAGTACTAGCAAACTGAACTCAACAGTACATTAAAAGGATTATTCACCATAATCAAGCGAAATTTATCCCTGGGATGAAGGAGGGTTCAGCACACACGAATCAATAATTGTGAAACAAGACATTAACAGAATGAAGGAAAAAAAAATGTTTATCTCAAGAGATGTAGAAAAAGCTTTTGACAAAATTAAACATCCTCCCATGATAAAAGCTCTTACCAAATTAGACATACAAGGAATGTTCCTCAACAGAATAAAGGCCATATGTAGCAAGCTTAGAACTAATATCACACTCAATAATGAAAATTGAAAGTCTTTCTTATAAGATTAGGAACAAGACAAGGATGCCCACTCTTGCCTTTTCTATTCAACATACTACTGGAAGTCCTAGCCAGAGCAGTTAGACAGGAGAAAGAAATAAAAGGCATCCAAACTGGAAAGGAAGAAGTTAAATTGTCTCTATTTGCAGATGACATGATCTTATATATACAAAAAATTAAAGACTACCTAAACTTAGAACTCATAAACAAATTCAGTAAAGTTGCAGGACACAAAACCAATATACAAAAAAATTAGTAAGGTTTCTATATACTATCAACAAATTATTTGAAAAGCCAAGAAAATCGTCCCATTTACAATAGCCACAAAAACATGCTTAAAGAAAATTTAACCAAGGAAATACATGATCTGTATCCTGAAAACCACAAAACATTGATGAAAGAAATTGAAGAAGACACAAATAAATGGAAAAATATCTTGTGCTCATGGATTAGAATAAGTAATATTGTTAAAATATCCATGCTACTCAAAGTGATCTACAGATTCGATGCAATCGTATCAAAATGCCAATGACATTTTTTTACAAAAATGGAGAAAAAAACATAAAATTAGCTCTTGGCATTTCTGTTGAAAATCAATGGATCATGAATATGTGGACTTATTTCTGAGCTCTCTACTCGGTTCCGTTGGTCCATGTGTCTGTTATTAGGCCAGTGGCATGCTGTTTTCATTAAAGCTTTGTAGTACATTTTGAAATCAAGTAGTGTGAATCCTCTGGCTTTGTTCTTTTTGCTCAAGACTGCTTTGGCAATTAGTAATTCTTGATTGCAAGAAATCTGAGAAATACAGAGAAACATAAAGAAAAAAAATTAACATCATTCAAAACTGATGATCAGAGAAAGCATGTTAACATTTGGTGTATCTCCCCCTATTTCCCTGTGCATGCTTAAGAAAAGAAACAATTTTTGGAAATAAGTCTTATATAGTTTGGCATTTTTTTTCTGTTAAATACATACACATATGGAGTATTTTTATACTATATAATATTTTAAAACATATTGTCCTTAGAGTTTGTGTGGCATTTTAGCATTTGACTTTTCCATAATTTAATTCTACATATTGAACATTTATATTTTTTTTAGTATTTATTTATTTATCTAATTTTATTTTGAGATGGATTCTCACTCTGTCGCCCAGGTTGGAGTGCAGTGGCACAATCTCAGCTCACTGCAACCTCCCCCTCCTGGGTTCAAGCGATTCTCCTGCTTCAGCCTCCCGAATAGTTGGGATTACAGGCGCATGCCACCATGCCTGGCTAATTGTTGTATTTTTAGTAGAGACATGGTTTCACCATGTTGCTCAGGCTGATCTGGAACTCCTGATCTCAGGTGATCCACTTGCCTCAGCCTCCCAAAGTGCTAAGATTACAGCGGTGAGCCACTGTGCCTGGCCAATGTTGTTTACTTTAAAAAGCTATTATGATGGTATGAATACTTGTCTAGATCATTATGCAGTCTAATTAACTTCTTCTTTTTTCTTTTTTTTCTTTTTCTTTTCTTTTCTTTTCTTTTTTTTTTTTTTTTTTTTTTTTGAGACAGAGTGTTGCTCTGTGGCCCAGGCTAGAGTGCAGTGGCATGATCTCGGCTCACTGCAAGCTCTGTCTCCCGAGTTCAAGCCATTCTCCTGCCTCAGCCTCCCGAGCAGCTGGGACTACAGGCGCCCGCCACCACGCCCGGCTAATTTTTTGTATTTTTTTTTTTTAGTAGAGACGGGGTTTCACCGTGTTGGCTGGGATGGTTTTGATCTCATGAACTCGTGATCCGCCCATCTCGGCCTCCCAAAGTGCTGGGATTACAGGCGTGAGCCACCGCGCCGGCTAGTCTAATTAACTTCTAAAGGTAAATTACTAAAAATCGAATTGCTAGGCCAAAGGGTATGAACATATTTAAGGTTCTTATCCATAATGCCAGATTGTATCACATGAAGTTTGCATCAATTAATGCCTTCAGCAACAGTGTTAATGTCTTTTTCACCACATCTTGCTCTGTACTGGATGTTTAAGACAAAACAGGGGCTGGGGGGAATCCTTCCAATTTGACTGGTAAAAAATATATTTGACAATTAAAATATTATTTTGTAAAGTTCCTGAATTGAATAGGCATGTACAACCTCAATAATCTTTAGGGAAAAAAAAAAAAAATCTTAGCTTTTTGTTCT
>NW_016804208.1:1770027-1777761 GCF_001698545.2 Rhinopithecus bieti | reverse complement strand
CCCCCCACCCCGCCAACTCTCTTTTAAAATAGCTTTTAAAAAATTTCTATTATTTAAAAAATAGTATGAAGAACTTAATTGAGCTTAGGTTAAGCCTAAAATTGATTTGGGAGAAATGACATCTTGATGATATTTCATCTTTTCACAAAGGAGCATGTTATCCTTTGCTATTTATTGAAAATTTATGTTACTTAGTAAATGTTTTCTTTAGCTAGTCCCGTATATTTTTAAGGATTATTCCTATGTCTTTTATGATTTTGGTATTTTAATGAATTGGGACATTTAATGATTTTTGCTGCCATTGAGACTAACATCCTTTTTCCCTTTGAATCATCTAAATTGTAATTTCAAGATTAGGGAGAAACAGTATAATGTAATTAAAAGCTTGGATCCTGTAGCCAGGATTTCCCATCTGTACCTGAATTCACCTCCTACCACCTGACTTGGGCAAGCTGGCCATGCTGGATATTTCCCTTTCTCCCCTCCAGAGTCCTCTCCCTGCTCTGCATCCTGCTCTGTGTCCCTAAGGTTCCCCTCACTGGGGTTTCCTTACCTTCTGGCTTCCAGTTAGGTTCAGCCAATGAGGGCATTGGCAGGAAATCAGAGTGGGAGGAAAGTGAGGGAAAAGTACTTGTTTCCAAGATTTCCTCCCTGCTTAATTGGTGCCAGAGGCTGTGTCCTGCCAAAGGCTACAGCTCTTATCAGAAGGCCTCTCCGCATAGCTACCCTTCCGGCCACATTTCCCTGCTGTTGCTAACCTAGGGTGCTACAAGATCCTCTGGGGCTTTTCTAACACATGGCCCATGCCTGGGTAATGTCCTCATTATCCAGCTTGAGTGTGTCATCTGCTTCCCACCAGGATCTTGACTAAAAGCAAATAGCACACAGGAATAGAAAAATGACATATCCATGTCATTTTTCTCCTATCATTGGGAATGACTCTTGGCTGCCATTATGATTATAATTTTGGCAATCAATGTAAGATAGGAATTCTACAGTATGTTCAGGAAGTATCATTCTTGTTGTAATTTTCTGAGTTTTATCTGGAAAGATTGCTCAATTTTATCCTCTGAATATTCATATATATAGTTTGTTTTTAAATTGGACTTATTAATATGCTACTTTGAATTTTGAAGTTGTCTATCAATAAACCGTTCTTTCATTCATCCCTGGAATAATCCAAATGAAATTTACTTTGCTAATATTTTATTTCAGATTTTAAAAAAATCATCTCAACTGAATGCTAGATATGTTGAGGCCATCTAAAACAACAAACTTAGGAAAATTAATATCCTTAAACTGACCTTTGTTTAAACATGCATTACTTTGAATAACTGGAAGTTTTAATAGCCTTTTTTTCACCCCAAATCCTTTTTTGTGCTGTTTCCTATAGTTTGTAGTCCAGAAGCAATTGGCTTATGCAAGTGTTAAGAAGGCATATTTGAGGAAGGTGGTGTGGGAGTGGAGGAGACAGACCACAGCATAATGTCTAGGAATTATGACTAAACCAGAGTGAAGAGAGTATAAAGTAACTGTTTTCCTCCTCCCTTTTTTTCTGTATTAAAAAAAACCACTCTGTTTTTTCTATCATGTTTTCTATTGGGTTTAGAACTTAGGACTTAAGTTTATAGCACTTGGTAATTCCAATATTTTATACATGTTATACCATGCAATACCATTTTATTTCAATCATGGAATTTTAATTTTGGTTCCCATGAGTTAATTCCATCACAGCAGGATCCTGAGCACAATATCCCCTAGAGATAAAAATAATCATATTTAATATTTGTATGAGTGATTATACATTTGGTGTCAAGCACTTGAAACACTGAAATCATAACATATAATTGCTGAACCATTGGCATAAAGAAACTGACACTATTTTGTTCTGTTCCCAAAGAGTCTGGCATTGAAACAGAAGTAAGACTACAAAGGTTGTACTGAAATATTTAAATGAGATTCTGTTTGATTTCATGTGACTTAATCTAAGGACAGAATCTGCAAATATGAAACTTTACAGGCCGGGCATGGTGGCTCATGCCTTATAATCCCAGTACTTTGGGAGGCCAAGGCAGGTGGCTCACTTGAGGCCAGGAGTTTTGAGGCCAGCCAGACCAACATGGTGAAGTACATGTTATCTACTAAAAACAAAAAAAAAAAAAAAAAAGCCAGGCTTAGTGGCACGTGCCTGTGGTCTCAGCTACTCAGGAGGCTGAGGCAGGAGAATCGCTTGAACCCAGGAGGCAGAGGTTGCAGTGAGCAGAGATTCCGCCGCTGCCTTTCAGCTTCAGTGACAGAGCAAGACTCTGTCAAAAAAAAAGAGAGAAAGAGAGAGGAAAGAAAGAAAGAAGGAAGGAAGGAAGGAAGGAAGGAAGGAAGGACGGGAGGACGGAAGGAAGAAAGATTTACATTTTCATCTACAATTTTGTCAGGCAGTATCTAGTAATGACAAAATGTTTCTATTTGTAATCAAAGAGTTACAAATAACAAAGAAGAATTAGAATTTGTTTGGAGAAGAGGCAGGTTGCTAAATTGCATAGTGGAGAGTTTCCTTTTTGATGTGTTTTCTTATTTATCATCCTTTGTCACTTCCCACTCCCTAGCTAAGGGTATTCCCTTACTCTGAACCCACTGGCATGTGAGAACTCCATTCCCACAATAAACTTGCTTTATGGGCTCTCTTTTCTAGTATTCTTTTGTGGTTTAGAACTGCAAAATCAAGTGTGAGAACATACAATATCTAGTAAAAGCCAGCATTACTGAATGAACTCATTAAAGCCAAGGGGAATTGCAAACTCCAAAATTAAAACATCCGACCATCTGTTAAAACTCAATCTGTGTTTCTTCTTTGAGAAAAATAATAAATCTGATCAACTCTCGGTATAACATCTGAAAAGAATAAACAAAGAAGCTAGATAAGTAAAATTAATTTGGCAGATGGTTCAATAAGTTAGGAACTGCGACAATTCTTGAAACATTTCTGTAATTTCTTTTGAAAAGTAAATGTAAAGAAGGAAAATTCCCAAGCAACAATAAAATGAAACTGAGGAATTACATTTACCAATAGTATAAGAGATAGAAAATGAATAAAAACAACTGAATTATGTGTGAAGAAAGGAAAGTCAACTGGCATGTATTTTATCAGCACATATTTTATCAGAAAAGTTAAAAGTTGTTTTAAATTTTATTTAAAGTTGTCTACTTAAGCTTTATTTCTTATGAAGTACTTTTTCCTTCTCTAAGAAGAGGCCTTACCCTGACTTGATCATTACACATTGTATGCATCTATCAAAATGCATTGTATGCATCTAACATGTATGCTATAAATATGTAGAACTATAAACTATAATGTACCAAAAAATAGGCCTTATGAAGTTGTTTTTCATTCTTCCCTCTTTTCTTTTTTGTATGGTTTCACAATTGGCTTTGTCTCACAATGGCAAAATAAAATGTTTGTAGTATTTGTGAAAAAGTCAAGTTTCTATAGAATATGTGTCATATACGTGCAAAAGGTATCACATATTTCAGTGTTGCTGTAAGTATTACAGTTAGGCCAGGTGTGGTGGCTCACACTTATAATCCTAGCACTTCAGGAGGCCAAGGCAGGAGGATTGCTTGAGTGCAGGAGATCAAGACCATCCTGGGCACCATAGTGAGAACTCATCTCTATAAAAAATTACCCAGGTGTGGTGGCACATGCCTGTAGTCCTAGCTACTTGGGTGGCTGAGGTGGCAGAATCACTTAAATCCAGCAGGTGGGGGATTCAGTGAGCCATTATCATGCCAGTGCATGCCAGCCTGGGTGACAGAGCAAGACCTTGTCTCAAAAAGAAAAAAATAGTACTCTTATTGTCTAAGAATAGACAAATTCTCAACTCTCCTATTATGATTATTCGTCCTTTTTCTCTCTATAGCCTCCAAATTAAGGTGTGATTTCTGTCCCTTGCCCTAGAAATTCTTAATATCATCATGTGTTAGCAAATTTAAAAAATAATAAGAAAAATTTCGTTATCAGTTTACATGCTTTATGTTAGGGAATGTAATTTTATTACTGAAGCCACTGTTTCCTTAAGTTACCTCAGTGTAGGTGTCAAATGGTATCAAATACACCTAGATGACTGGGCTCCACAAACTGGGATCCTGAAACATCAGCTCCACACCCATCCCATCCTCATCACTGTACTTTCACCTCAAGCAGAACACTCAAGGGAGAAGAGATGCTCACAAAATTCTCCTTGACCTTTGATTTTGTTCTCCATATCAGATGTTGCAAATAATACTGTTTCAAGCCATCTGGTTTTTGAGCTCCCAGGTATAGATGTATCAAGTATGTCTGGTATTTTTGTGGAAACCATCTGGAAACGTAAATACAAAGGCCTGCTTCAACGTATGAGAGACAGCTCTCCGTGTGGACACCTCCACCCCATTCACTTTTACGCAAATGCTATTTCCATGTCTGCTGCCCTTTCAGTTGCAAGTTCCAATGTCATCTACACTGCTGTCTTTTAGGCATCGAGACTCTGAGCTGGGATTGAGATTGAACTCCTAGGATTATTTCCGTGTTCCCTCACTCACATCTTCTCTTCCACGGGTCCCCTTTTGCCTTCTTTGTCTCTTTTTCTCCTCCCTCCCCTGTCATCCCAGTTCCAGTTGCCCCCAGCCTCCTTCTAGACAATTTCACTTCCTTGTCAAGGTTTTCCCTGACCTTGTTTTAGTTTGGGAAAGCAAGTAATAGAGATGATGCTGTCTTTAGATACATGGTATTTCCATGTGTAGCATTTTAAAAGGTGATATTCTATGTAATCATTTTTGTGTGTGTGTGAGATGGAGTCTTGCTCTGTCGCCCAGGCTGGAGTGCAGTGCCGGGATCTTGGCTCACTGCAAGCTCCGCCTCCTGCGTTCACACCATTCTCCTGCCTCAGCCTCCCCAGTAGCTGGGACTACAGGCGTCCATCACCACGCCTGGCTATTTTTTTTTTTTTTTTTTTTTGTATTTTTAGTGGAGACAGGGTTTCATGTTAGCCAGGAAGGTCTGGATCTCCTGACCTCGTGATCCGCCCGCCTCGGCCTCCCAAAGTGCTGGGATTACAGGCGTGAGTTACCGCGCCCGGCCAATCATTCCTTTAAAATTTAATTTTTTTTAAAAAAGTCAAAAGTTTGTTTACATGAACATGGTAAAAACCAAAACGGTGCAAAAAGGTTATAAAATTAAAAGTGCGTTTTCCTCTCACCTTTGGTTCCTATTCATGTGATTGTTCATCTCAGAGGAAACTCCTGCTCTTGGTCCTATGTACCTTTCTAGAAATAGGTAAGAAGATATGCATATTTAAACAAGTGTTTATGATCATTTTGCATAAATGCTAACGTGCTTTATACACTCTTTTTTATCTTGCTTTTTGGTTGATGAAATAATTTCCCCTTTATCTTTCGTGTATTTTTTCTTCTATTTAAAATTTTTTTTTTCAAATTTTTTGTTCATTTTTCTATTCCTTTCATAGGTATGGATACCTTTCTGTTTATTATCTTTTGTATTGGTTAGAAATTCCAGTATAATATGGAATAGCACTGGGAACATTTTTGCTTTTCCTGATTTACAGTAGCTGCTTTATTAAGTATGATGTTTACCATACTTTAAAAATAATATCCTCTATTAGATTAAGGAAATCTATTCTTAGGTTGCTGTGAATTTTACTGTGAATAAAATGTGTAAAAGTGTAAAACTTTATGATGATATTTTAAATCAATAGAGATAATTATGTGATAATTTTCTCATTTCAAGGCATACCTCAGAGATATTGTGGACTCTATTCCAGACTCAATAAAGTGAATCATACAATTTTTTTTTGTTTCCCAGTGCATATGCAAGCTATGTTTATACTATACCATAGTCCATTAATTTTACAATAGAATTATGTCTAAGTAAACAATGAACATACTTAATTAGAGTATTTAATTGCTAAAAATACTAACAATCATCTGAACCTTCAGTGAGTCATCATCTTTTTGCTGACGGTGGGTCTTGCCTCTATGTTGATTGCTGCTGACTGATAAGGGTGGTAGTTGCCGAAGTTTGGGATGGCTGTGTGGATTTTTGCAAAGAAGACAACAATGAAGTTTGCTTGCATCAGTTGACTCTTGCTTTCACAAAAGACTTCTCTGTAGCATGCAATGCCCTTTGATAGAATTTAACCCACAGTAGAACTTCTTTCAAAACTGGAATCAGTCCTCTCAAATCCTGCTGTTATTTTATCAATTAAGTTTATATAATATGCCAAATCCTTTGCTTTCACTTCAACAATGCTCATAGCATCTTCACCAGGAGTAGATTCTATCTCAAGAAATCATTTTCTTTGCTCATCCATGGGAAGCAACTCCTCATCAATTCAACATTCATCTTGAGATTGCAGCAATTCAGGCATATCTTCAGAGTCCACTTCTAACTCTAGTCCTTTTGCTACTTCCACCATATCTGGAGTTGCTTCCTTTACTGAAGTCTTGAACCTGTCAAAATCATCATGAGAGTTGGAATCAACTTCTTCCAAACTCCTGTTATGTTGACATTTTGGCTTCCACACATGAAATACAATTGTTCTTAATGGTGTCTAGATTGGTGAATCCTTTTCAGAGATATTCCATTTACTTTGCACTAAACCAGCAGAGGAACCATTATCTATGGCACCTATAGCCTTATGAAATGTATTTTTTATATAATGATACTGGAAAGTCAAAATTACTCCTTGATCCATGGGCTGCAGAAAGAATGTTGTATTAGCAGGCATGAAAACAACATTCATCTCCTTATACATCTCTATCAGAGCTCTTGGGTGACCAGGTGCATTGTCAGTGAGCAGTAATATTTTCAAATTTTGAAAGAAATCTTTTTTTTTTTCTAAGGAGTAAATCTCAAGAGTGGGTTAAATGATTCAGGAAACTATGCTGTAAATAAAGGTGCTGTCATCCAGGCTTTCTTGTTCCATTTATAGAGAACAAGGGCAGGGTAGATTGAGTATGATTCTTAAAGATCCTAGGATTCTCAAAATCCTAGAATCCTTAAGGATTCTGAAAATCCTAGGATCCTTAAGAATTAACATTGGCTTCAATTTAGAGTCACCAGATATATTAGTCCCTAATAAGAGAGTCAACCTGTTCTTCGAAGCTTTGAAGCCAGGCATTAACTTCTCCTCTGTAGCTATGAAAGTCCTTGATGGCTTCTTTATTTCAACATAAAGCTGTTTCATCTACATTAAAAATCTGTTGTTTAGTGCAGTCACATTTATTAATGATCTTGGCTGGCTCTTCTGGATAACTTGCTGAAGCCTCTACATTTGTACTTGCTGCTTCACTTTGCACTTTTATGTTACACAGATGGCCTCTTTCCTTAAACCTCATGCACCAACTTCTGCTAGCTTCTAAGGGATCTGCCTGCCTTTTTTTCCTGCAGCTTCCTTACCTCTTTCAACCTTCATAGAATTGAAGAGTTAGAGTCTTGCTCTGAATTAGGCTTTGACTTAACAGAATGTTGTGGCTGTTGTGATCCTCTATCCAGAACACTGAAACTCTTTCCATGTCAGCTATAAGGTTATTTTGTTTTCTTATCATTTGTCATTTGTATGTTCACTGGAGCACTGGAGTAGTACTTTTTTTTCTCTTTCTTTTCTTTTCTTTTCTTTTTTCTTTCTTTCTTTCTTTCTTTCTTTCTTTCTTTCTTTCTTTCTTTCTTTCTTTCTTTCTTTC
>NW_016804208.1:1766008-1768564 GCF_001698545.2 Rhinopithecus bieti | reverse complement strand
CCTTCCTTCCTTCCTTCCTTCTTTCCTTCCTTCTTTCCTTCCTTCCATCTTTCCTTCCTTCCTTCCTTCTTTCCTTCTTTCCTTCCTTCTTTCCTTCCTTCTATCTTTCCTTCCTTCCTTCCATCTTTCCTTCCTTCCTTCCTTCCTTCCTTCCTTCCTTCCTTCCTTCCTTCCTTCCTTCTTTTTTTTTTGAAATGGAGTTTCACTCTTGTTGCCCAGGCTGGAGTGCAACAGTGTGATCTAGGGTCACTGCAACCTCTGCCACCTGGGCTCAAGCGATTCTCCTGCCTCAGCCTCCCAAGTAGCTGGGACTACAGGCATGTGCCACCACACCCAGCTAATTTTTAGTAAAGACAGAGTTTCACCATGTTGATCAGGCTGCTCTTGAATTCCTGACCTCAGATAATCCACCTGCCTTGGCCTCCCAAAGTGCTGGGATTACAGGTGTGAGCCACCACTCCCAACTGGAATAGCACTTTTAATTTCTTTCCTTTTTTTCCCTCTCCTCTCTCTCTCTCTTTTTTCTTTTTTCCTTTTTTTTTTTTTTTTTTTTTTTTTTTTTTTTTTTTGTTTTGTTTTTTTGAGAAAGGATCTTGCTCTGTTTCCCAGGCTGGAGTGCAGTAGTATGATCTCAGCTCACTGCAACCTCCGCCTCCTGGACTCAGGTGATCCTCTTACCTCAGCCTCCCATTTAGATGGGACTACAGGTTCATGCCACCACACCCAGCTAGTTTTTTGTATTTTTAGTAGAGACAGTGTTTTGCCACGTTGCCCAGGCTGGTCTCAAACTCCTGGACTCAAGGGATCTGCTTGCCTCAACTCCCACAGTGCTGGGATTACACCTGTGAGCCACCACACCTGGACTAATTTCTTTCAAGAACTTTTCCTTTGCATTCAGAACTTGGCTGTTCGGTACATAAGGCCTAGCCTTCCGCCTATCTATGCTTTTGACATACCTTCCTCTCTAAGCTTAATCATTTCTAGCTTTTGATTTAAAGTGAAAGACATTCAAATCTTCCTTTCACATAAATATGTAGAGGCCATTCTAGGATTAAGGAATGGCCTAATTTCAATATTGTTATGTCTGAGAGAATAGGGAGGCCAGAGGAAGGGGAGAGAAAGGGGGAACTGCCAATCAGTGGAAGGGGAGAGAAAAGGGGGAACTGCCAATCAGTGGAGCAGTCCAAACACATACACACCATTTATTTATGCAGTTTGCCCTCTTATATGGGCATGGTTCATGGCATCCCAAAACAATTAACAATAGTAACATCAAAGATCACTGACCACACATCACTATAACACATCTGATATTAATAAAAGTTTGAAACATTGTGAGAATTACCAAAATGTGATACAGAGACATGAAGTGAGTATATACTTTTGAAAAAATGGCCCCAATAGACTTGGATTGACACAGTATTGCCACAAACCTTCATTTGTAACAAAATACTATTGTCTGTCAAGTGCCATAAAGCTAAACACAATAAAGTTAGGTATTTCTATTCACCATTAATATAGCTATATTGTAAATCATATCTATTGATTTTCTAATGTTATCTTTGCTTGCTGAAATAGACCCTACTTGATGATGATATATTACCTTCATTATGTGAATACACTATAGAATCCTCTTTACTATTCTATTGGTGTTTTTACATCTGTATTTATAAGTGAAGTTAGCTTATAATTTTATTTTATAATGGTTGTCTGTTTTTTATACTAGTCCTATAAAAGGAATTAGGTAGCTTTTATGCATTTTTTCCTTCTTTCTTTAAATTTTTTAAAATTCTGAAACAGTTTTTATAAAATAGTGAGTTTATTAGTCCATTCTCACACTGCTATAAAGATACTACCCAAGACTGGGTAACTTATAAAGGAAAGTAGTTTAATTGACTCACATTTCTGCATGTCTGGGGAGTACTCAGGAAACTTACAATCATGGCAGAAGGCAAAGGAGTAGCAAAGGCACTTCTTACATGCTGGCAGGCAATAGAAAGAATGAACAAGTGAAGAGGGAAGATCCCCTTGTAAAACCATCAGATCTCATGAGAACTCACTCACCATCATGAGGACAGCATGGGAAAAACCGCTGCCATGATCCACTCACCTCCCAGCAGGTCTCTCCCTTGACCCGTGGAGATTACAGTACAAGATAAGATTTGGGTGGGGACACAAAGCCAAACCGTATCAGTGAGTATCATGCCCTGATACTTGGTAGGAGTGAGAGAATTTGACTGTTATTATATTGATTACTTGTTATTGTTATTGAGGTTTCCTAAATTTCTTTTTTTTTTTTTTTTTTTTTTTTTAGGTTTTGGCAACTTCCTTTAATATTTTCAAAAAGTAAAGCAATATATTTATTATATATTTTACATTTTATTAATTACACCCAGCATGGAACAAATGAACTCTTATTTTACATACATTTCTTACAATTGTACCACAATTGTACTTAGCCCCTAACAGAATAAAAGTAGTGTGGCTATAAAAGTAGGCAAACCAGCAGGAGAAAATGTGTCCAAAACTCTTAGTAAATGAGAAAATAGGGAAAAT
>NW_016804208.1:1739325-1765856 GCF_001698545.2 Rhinopithecus bieti | reverse complement strand
AGTCAAAATAGAAAAGAAAAAATCTGCATTCCAGGCCGAATTTTGTATATTTTTATTGCATTTAAAATTGCTATTCTGTAATATTGGGAAATCAAGTGGCTTATCATGTATATCATGTACTTATTTCTTAAGTCAACATAAGTTGTTTTAAAAAAAAGCTTTCCATGATTTTTGCAAGTATATTGACATAAAATTGTTCATTGTACTGTAGTTGCACACTATGAAAATTTTTTGTTTTTGTAAACATTTTTCTTGGTTAACTTTACTAATTTTTTTGTTGCATTGGCTTTTATTAATAAATTAATATATATTTACTTGTATATTCATTATTAGTTAATTAATCTTTGCTCTGTTCCTTATAGTACCTTTCTTATATTTTCCATAGTTTTCCTTTCTAGTTCTTATCAGGGTTTTTTTTTTCTATTTTTTTCTATATAGTTTTTAATTTTCATTTTAACATATATGTGATTTGTGGATGAAATTTATAGTTTCTAAACAGTATGTTTGACAATTAAAATTATTTATAATTTAGTTGCAATAATGACTACATGCTTTTCCTACCCAGCTTCTCCATTAATATTTTCACTTTGTATTTTACTGCCCCATAATATTTTATTTTATAGTAAATAATTATCTTTTCATGTATTTTCTCTATTATTTTAGAGCTTTAATTTTGTGATTTTACATCTATTTCAAAATTCAAAATGTACAAGAGGGTCTATGGTAAGTTTCTCTATCGTTCTTTTAGCTCTTCAGTTCCCTTCTCCTCTGGAGGTCCCAATCTTGTCAATTTCTTGAATAGAAGGAGGTAGTGAAGCAAGAAAATATGTTCCAATAAAACTCCCAAACACATGTCAATATGAGCAGAGAAAGACTCTATGTGCAGCTAATCATGCCCAACTTGCAGGGATGTCAAGATTAACTGAGACATTAAAGCACTTATGATCACTGGGGCACGATAAATGCTTAGCCAACTGGAAAACTACAAACATACTTGTGTTTATTATTTATTAATGCCATTTGAGGCTGGATAGTAACTAAGAATACAGACTTACTTATGGAAATTAATTTATTTAATTAATAAAACAAATAGATATTACAATAAAATAAATAAAAAATAAGACACTCCCGGATTAGAGTCACTCTGTTGCCATTTTTTAACAGTGTGATGTTGGACAAGTCATTTTAACCTCTAGAATGTTCAGATTTACCTCCTTATGATACAGGCCTCATAATCATACTTAACTATTAGAATACTGTCAATTAAATGAAATAATGGATGTAAAGAATGTATACATCTAAATCATAGTATTGTCTGGAATATAATAATCACTCAATATGTATATTAGTATTATCTTATTGTGGTAGTAATTAAGGAAATCATTTTAAAATTGTATTTCTTTGGGAGGGCCAGTAATTGATTCAGTTTAGACTGGAAAGATAGATTGGATATAGACAAGAAATTTTAAAAATTGACAGGAATGTGACTCTCCTAGCCTTAGGCCATAGGAATATTTATATTCGATTAGTTTCTTGGGTGTTATTACACTTTAAAAATGTAAAATATGTTTGTGTCCATTTTACAGAAAAAGAAAATAGAGCTGCCTAAATAATAGATGGTCAATCTATGGGTTCCTAGGGTACCTCAGAGATCAAGGGAATCACAGCCATGTTACTACATACTGCCTTATTTAACTTTCTCTTTCTCCTCAACACCAGCTCCAGGCAAGACCACAGATTTAAGTTAAGCATATAACGGATGGGAGAAGGCAAGAGTAGGTGGGGAAGACTGATCTGGGTAGGAGGTAGGCTGATTGCCAGATTCCCCAAGGTGATACGGAAAGCTTTTTATTATTATTTAGTAAAAGTCTTACTCCAAAATGTTACCGTAAATAAATACAAATGTCGGTTCTTGTTGAAAAATGCAAATCAGATGGTTTCAATGCTTTAAACCTTACTTGGAATACCTTAAATAACAAGCACAAACATGTACGTATGTACATATATACATTTAAATGTATACCAAATTAGGCACATAGAAAATGTATTAGAAAATCTGTTATAATAGACCCCCCCAGCATCCTGACATCATGCTGAAATGCAAATCAAATAATGCAACCCTGGAAGCGCTGCAGGAACTTTCATCACCACAGCAAGTATTCATTAGACCTTTCTTTAGGTTGTATTTGAACAATCGCAGCCAAAGGCAGACAGAAATAAACATCTGGTCTGTCTGGCTGTATCATTCCTACTCCAAAATATTAATCTTCTACTTAGAGGATATCAAAACAAACTTGGACAGATTAAATATGCCAGCATCTGATCCAAAGTCTGACTGTTCTATATGAAGTAGAACTGATCTGATGTTTTTTCTCGACTGCTGAAGCACATATAACAAGGCTTTCTTAGAACTAGGATGTTGGGGTAAACTATAGGGACCTGGTGGTTCAGTTGAACTAAGATTGTCCATTCTTCATAAAACATCTGTAGAACATTTGGATATTACTTGATTGGCATAGATGACAAACATACATAATTTGCTTTATTAAAGCTTTCCTGACAAAATCAAAATATTTTCTGAGCTATGATGGCCAATTCGTTTCTAAATAATGAATTCCTGGGAAACAAAGACGGTATTCTTAGACTATTGGCTGGTCTATCAAATTGCAAACTTTTCCAAATACAATGTAGATTGAGGACAGATTTCATATTTGAATTATAAATCATCATTGAATATTTTTATGGATAAGTAAAGAGAACATCAATAGTAACAACAGCTATAATGATTATCATTATTGTGTGCCCTGTAATTCACACATATCTTATTAAAAAAATACATATATATTACAAAAATACATTATAAAATATAATAAGCCCCTCAAGCAGTTTCATCATTAAGTGACTTGGAGGTGGTTGGAGAGTTAAGTAGTGGCTAAGATGGCACTTAATAGCAGGTCCCATGTTCTGCCTTAAAAAAATTCTGGGTATGGTGGCTCATACGTATAATCCCAGCATTGTGGGAGGCCAAGGCAGGAGGCTCATGTGAGGCCAGGAGTTTGAGACTATCCTGGGCAACATTGTGAAACCCTGTCTCTACAAAAAATAAAAAACAATTATTTGGGTGTGGTATGCACATTTGTAGTCCCAGCTACTCAGGGGCTGAGGTGAGATGATTGCTTGAACTCAGGAGTTTGAGGCTACAGTGAGCTATGATTGGGCCACTGCACTCCAGCCAGAGCAAAACCCTTTCTGAAAAAAAAAAAAAAAAAAAAAAGAATAAATAGAAGAAGGAGGAGAAGGAGAAGGAGAAGTGGTGGTGGTGGAGGAGGAAGAGGACCTCTTTTTCTGATTGGGAAATGATGATTTATATTTTAAAATTAAATGAAGTACTTAATAAAATGGCATGTTATGACCCATAGATAATGTTTGAAAGCTGAGAATGAGGTGAAAATAACTTCAAATCTACTAAATAGTTTATGTAACTCTTTCACAATTTGACTTTGGTTCAGAGTGTTCCAGTGAAGCACCTGAATAACTTCGTAGAAACTCTCATTGCCACAAATGGAAAAAATAGTCCTGCATATTTTAATAGTTATTATGTAAGTGAAAGATTACATGATTAATTTGTAAATAAACTATTCATTTGTGAGTAAATGAACTATGAATACATAAATCACACTGTGCTTGGTGTAGGTGGTAGAGATGAATAAGGTATCTTGTCTGCCCTCAAAGACTGCATTCTAGTAAAATGAAGTAGGACTGAATATGCTCACTTATGCCCAGGAGATAGGTATATATGGATGGAGGATGCACTTAGAGATCTTATGATGCCTTTGGCACTGGAGTCTGTAAAAGTTTTCGTGAATGCTAAAGCTGGATTTAACATTTACTAGGTTAACAGTAGAAGCAGCAGCACGCCAGGGCTGCCAATGGGCAGGTAACTAACACTGGAGGAAGTTCATGGTCTCAAAAAGCACCTCTGGATATAAACTTGATGAAAGATAATGACAAGAGGAGAAGAGAGCTATACGAGTTCAGGGACAAATCAAAGGACATAAATCAAACCCATGGTGGAGCTGTTGGCAATTCTAATCTCTCAGTGGGCACAGAAAAAAATCAGATGTTGGAGGTTCTGGGACAAAGACTCAGAAATTAGATGGGTGGTGGTATGCTATGTTAGGTGCACTTGTGGTCTCCTATCAGGAACATGGATTTATTGTGTTATTATAATATATGATGCATATTATAATTATTATCATTCAAAGGAAACTGGAGCCAAGAAATCACCAAGGAGATGTCTCCAGACTGTGTGCAGATAGTGCAAACTCAATTGACAAACTTAGCTACAAATCATGCCCCCTTCTCTCTCCAGGCATCCTGAGGGCCAGAGGCACTCAACATACACAGGAGACACTAGCCTAGTCATTTTCAACCCTAACTTCACCTAAGTGTTACCTGGGGAATTTTAGACACATACCAATATGAAGGTCTATTCCCCAGAGATTCTGAATTGGGAATGGGGCCTAGGCATTGGCAGTTTTATAACAATAAATAAATTTTATTTTTTTAGAGCAGTTTTAGGTTCATAGCCAGATCGAGTGGAAGAAACAGAGCATTCCCATATATCCCCTGTCCCCACACATGCACAGCCTTCCCCTCTGTCAACATCCTGCACCCATGGTACATTTGTTATGATCAATAAACCTACATTGACATACTATTATCACTTGAGGTCCATAGTTTATATGAGGGCTCACTCTTGGTGATGTATATTCTATGGGTTTGGACAAATGTATAATAACATAAATTCACAATCATAGTATTATACCAATTGGCAGTACTTATTTATTTATTTATTTTTGAGATGGAGTTTTGCTCTTGTCTCCCAGGCTGGAGTACAGTGGCATGATCTCGGTTCGCTGCAACCTCTGCCTCCCGGGTTCAAGTGATTCTCCTGTCTCCACCTCCTGAGTAGCTAGGATTACAGGTGCATGCTACCACGCCAGGCTAATTTTGGTATTTTTAGTAGAGACTGGGTTTCACCATGTTGATCAGGCTGATCTCAAACTCCTGACCTCAAGTGATCTGCCTGCCTTGGCCTCCCAAAGTGCTACGATTACAGGTGTGAGCCACTGCGCCTGGCCAGATTGGCAGTTTTTAAAAAGGCTCCCTTGATGAACCACTGCACCAGCAGCAAGGAGCCACAGAGGCATGGTATCCAGAAGTTGCTCTACGATACTGCCCATAAAATTACCCCGGATCCCTCACCCCCCAGGAACTTTAATATGTAGACAAAAGCAAAAGAATATTTCTGAAACTCTGCTGACGAGTAGAGGAAACACTAACTTGCTACAAAGATGTCACTGTTTGTAGGCAGGAATGGGGTCAACCTACAGAGGCTGAAATGTTCCCAACAGCCTCAGGGCCAGAAAAATTGGCTGAAAATAACGTATTAATAACACACTTCCATTATGTGTCATAGTGGAAGGAGAGGATGCCTGGGACTCAAGACAGATTTGGTTTAGAATCCTAAGTTTGTCAAGGACTATTACCTTAAACAAAGCATCTGAATTCTCCATTTCTCAGAATCTGAAGCTCAGAATTTGTGTGTGTGTGTGTGTGTGTGTGTGTGTGTGTGACAGAGTCTCGCTCTGTTGCCCGTGCTGGAGTGCAGTGGGGTTATCTATCTTGGCTCACTGCAAGCTCTGCCTCCCGAGTTCAGGCTATTCTCCTGCTGGGACTGTAGGCATGTGCCACCACATCAGGCTAATTTTTGTATTTTTAGTAGAGATGAGATTTCACCATGTTAGTCAGGATGGTCTCGACCTCCTGACCTCATGATCTGCCCGCCTCGGCTTCCCAATGCAAGGATTACAGGTATGAGCCACCGCGCCCAGCTCAGATTCTTTATCTGAGAAATAGAGATGGTGGTAGCTAACTTGAAGGGTCATTATAAGAATCAAAGTCCTTATATCCAGCCTAGCATATTCCCAGCATTTTATGGGTGATATATAAATGGACTCTATTATAATAATTAGTAGCAATAACAAAATAAGAGTATGTAAAGAAGTTTTTTTAGTGGTGTAGTATAGACCAAAAAATAATGAGAATTCAAAGGTAGAGAAAGCCCTGGTAATAGAGTGGGCAGGAAAGACTTCTTAGGATTTTTAATAATTTATATAACTTTGTATGGAGAAATGAGGGCGAGAAAGACGCAACTGACTCGTGTGTTTGGAGAAGACACGAGATGGAGAGATGTGCCATGTCTAGCTGGCTTTAAATAAGGTCAGAGAGAAGGAAGTTGGGTCATATTTGAGTAGGGCAGTCTTGAGCATTAACAAAAGGAGTTTGCAACATGAGCGAGGACACTGAGAAAAGACCATATTATCAACAGGGAACATACAGATCATATCCAGGGGGCCCTCAGGTGACGGTAGAGGTGACCATCCCATAGATCTGCAATTCATGCAAAAGGCTTCCATCCCCTTTATTTTCTCCCCAATTTGTTAGAAATACCATCTCTCATAGGCATCTTGGAGAAGAAGAGACATCTGGTTTTGCATAAGAGTAAATTAGATGATTTGTGAAAATCTGTTATCAACAAAAAGTATATTTCTTCATCATACTCAACAAAGATAACAAAAAAGACTTCATGACAAATCCTTATTCTCTAAGAGAAAATGTTACTTGTATGTATATTTATGTTACCAAAAAGCTACTGAAGTAAGTTAGCCAATGAAAAGAAAGAATTTTGTGTGACTAGTGAATAAAGGAGCTGAGAATAAAAATACGAACCTAGGATACTATTATTTTTAAATATCTTTTAGAATTAGGTGTACTTCATTACCAGTAGGTGTCACTGCAGGCATTAAACACAGTCTGTTTCTAGGGAAATTTGTCCCATAAATGTTGGTGTAATTTAATTGGTATAACATAGTTATGATAGGCATATAAAGGATATTTATTCTGAAAAGCAATATATTTTATCATGGTCATGAACTTGTAAAAACATTGGCTTAAGGAAGCTAAAGTGTATGCTTTAAATGGGCTTACTTAATACAATATACAGCATAAGTAATAGTCTCTTATGAGGTTTTAAATATATACAGTGGGTTTTCCTGGATAAGATAAGGTTTGCTTTTTAGAGTTATTCCATAGAATCTGATTTACAGGACTAATTTAATGAGAATGCATGGATTCAATTGCTACCTTCTAAATCTTTGCAAAATTGACGTTTTTTCCTTATATGTAACATTCTTATAAGTTTTGTTAGAGAAGGAAAGGAAATTAAGAACTTTAACTGGAATTACAGTAGATACCCTCTTTTGAGTTTCTCTGGCCTTTTAAACATACAGTATCTAGTATCAGGAAGTTAAATTCACTAAGCTCTTTTAGAGAAACACAATTTAGTGGCATCCTAGCATCTTACACAGAGAAATATTGGCCATTAAAAAATAGTGATCTTGGTTCCCTTTCTGCTGTGGTTTTAGAGTTGATTCACTTGTGCAATCCTGCTGGCATTGCTGAGTTGAACTTTTGAACAGAGTATTCTCAATAGAAACCCTTGCACTTTAAAATCGATTTGCCTGTTGGAGGTGTTGGTGGTTCTTATTTATACATAATTTAAGGGCTAGGTGTGTGGAAGTGCCCCTAGCGACTCTTTCATTGGTCCCATTTTACAAATTGAAACTGACAGTGGTGGTTGTGGCACTTTTCAAGGGTGACTTGAGGGCAATCTAATTTACCTAGCTGTTCAAAGGTGAACTCAATATTTTCAATCGTAAATTAAAAATCTACTCCAGTTTTCAAATCAGAAACAGCATAAATTACATATCTGCAGGCCGTAAGTGTTCTCTGCCCTGGCTTAACTCCATTGATTTTACCAGGATAGACATTTCTAGACACTCTGTGTTTTAACATGTCCCTGTAACATCTAAAGTATTTTAGGAACACCATATTGCTTTCTTTTCTATGTATACCAACAGGAATTTTGTGAGCCCTTGGCATTTGCCTCTCTGTGTAGACCCATCTATGAGAATCTTTTCAACCTGTTAGATTCCTGGGCTAGCATAATTTAAACAGGATTTCTCTGAAAGACACAATATTATGCACTAAAAATCTACATCATTGGAAAATACTTAGCACTATCAAATATGTGTACCTTCTTGACATATAACAATATGCTGTGTTAATTATAACATATAGACACTGCTCTCTAAGAAGCCAACAATTTAAACCTACATTATAGATCTTATAATGGAGGTACAACTGATGGACAAAAATGCATGTCAACCAACTGCATGACACACACATCATTGTATTCATAGTGTTTAGAGTAGCACTCATATGCAAAGTTTGAAGCACAGTCATTGTCAAGTCCCATCTTCCAGATATCCTAAAACTTATACCTGTATTAAATTGGACTTCCTAAATTAATATACTTCAATCACATAATTGTGACAACTAATACTACTCTTTTTACTTTAATTCATTTTGTTGGAATGCCTTTGGCTTTTATTGAGAGACAACATTGGAAATAGTTTTTTAGAAATTTAATGTGTTGAAAGTAAGGATGTTGTTAAGAATAATTATTATGTTTCATGGCGCTTCAGCTTTCAGTCTTCACATCAATACTGGCTTGCTTCTCCTGAGCTCTTTATAATTATTTTTATTTAGTTTTATACACACTGACATGTTTAATAACCAGATTTCTCTCTTCCCTCACATCCCCAAACTTTGGGTCTTAAGAAAGCATAGAACCCAAACTATGGTCCTACAGCAAGTAATGGTTTTTATGGTTTACATTTTTATAATAACCTCATTACTAAGAAACCATGGTTTGTTTTCATCTTTCTCACTTACTTTTACTCCCATATTGCTTTGTATTATGTATTCTTTTAGGCTCTAGGACTTTGGGGGACAATGTGAGGAGGAGTATAAAGTAAAATACAACAAAAATAAATAGAACAGAATTTCAGGAAAGACCTATATTATACTTAAAATTCACATAGCTAACCATATCCAAACACCTCTAGTTTACAGTAAAGGCATGAGAAGGAAAAATAAACAACACTGAGATGCCACCACAATACTTACATTTTTATTCTGTATAACTTATACTAAGAATTGAGTTTGTTGGTCTTCTGGGGTGACACTCGTATAGTAATTATATTTTTCTAGGTAATTTGAAAGACATGGTCTTAGGAACTTTTTGATTTGAAGCAAGAGAGTCTGTTCAACTAGAAAGGAAGCTCTTTAAGGTGAGAAATAATAATCCATTGTTGGTGTTCCAGAATAGACATAGATATCTTAAATTATTATGAGGCTAATGAACAAAAATAAATGATGAATGTGATGGGAATTCAGAGCACCTTTGTTTTCTGATTTTGGTTTTATTATTTATTTATTTATTTTGACAGTCTCACTCTTGTTGCCCAGGCTGGAGTACAGTGGCACAATCTCAGCTCACTGCAACGTCTGCCTTCTGGGTTCAAGCAACTCTCCCACCTTAGACTCCTGAGTAGCTGGGACTACAGGCACATGCCACCATGCCTGGTTGATTTTTGTATTTTTTGGTAGAGATGGGGTTTCCCCATGTTGGCCAAGCTGGTCTTGAACTCCTGACCTCAAGTAATCCACCCTCCTCAGCCTCCCAAAGTGCTGGTGTGAGCCACCTCATGGGGCCAGCATCTTTGAATTATAAAACAAAGAATGTTGAGCCAGAAAGGAGTTACCTTTCTAGGCTCAGAATATGTCTTGCGGGTGGATGGGGAGAAGCAGCTGAATAGACGAGATGAAGGTTGGTTTGGGTGGAGGAGAATGACTAGACAGAGTTCGACTAGGGAAAATGACTCATTGAGGTCTTTTCAGCATTATGGTTTTGCTATTTGATTTTGGACTCAGAGTATTTTGGCAAAATGTACTAAAGCTGAGACAGGATATTAGTCTTCATTTACAGAGCACTTGGATAGTTTTGGAAATGGAAACATATTGTGAACATAGAAGTAAAATATATATTTTAGTGATTGAATGAGTAATAGCAATGGTGGGGTAGGTAAGTGCTCTTAAAATTGAATCCTCATTCAATATTTATTGCTCCACTGACACACTGGACAACTGAATGATAGAAGGATTCCAAATAAAGACTTATATATTTTTTTCGAGTCTTAATAATTTTATATGATCAGTTTTTATTCTTTTCATTTCATAAATTCACTGAAATCTTTTCAACCCAGCCTGCATAGACTTCTTTTAAAAGATAAAACTTTTAAAACAAGCACTTAAAAAAACTTCACATTAAATTCTAAAACAGTAAGTAAAAGATTATTACATGTGCAAATTTGGGGATTTCTTCTGAAGTAATATGTTCCCACTTCTTTAACTTCATAGATGTAGTACTGTCCAAAATGGATGGTAGCACAAAGTACAAATTTGTCATTTTGTCATTTAGACTTAGTTATCAAATGGATATAGAAGAAACATATTATTTTAGTTGGTAGGCTAAAATATGTTATTTTAAATTTGAATTTTGGCTTGAAATATGTTTATCCCTTTAACATATGGATGGGTTAAGCCATTACAAGAAATACTAGCAATCATTTGATTTGGAAGCCATGCATTTTCCAAATGACAAACCTCAATTTTCTGTTTAGTTGCTTTCATAAATGAGAAAGCAGAGTCCAGTCTATTGAAGTGACTGAGATACGATTATTCACTAAATCACTGGCAAAATGAAGCTTCCATTCATCTCATCACAATTTCATTTCACTACATGAGAGTTACGTTTTTATATACTCATGTATCTACAACCTGATCCATGAAAATTAACTATTAGCTGTAATAGAGTACTAAATCTGGAATTAGACATATTTGATTTTAAATTTTGTTCTTCCACTTACTAGATATGTAATCTTGAGAAAATTACTGTATTTCTCTGGATATCAGTTATCTTTTCATAAGGTCATTATGAGAAGCAAATGAGAAAAGTTATGGGAAATGCCTGGCAACTTTAAATGCTAAAGAAATGGTAATTCTTCTCCTCTTACTTTCTTAAGGAAAACTGCCACAGTGAACATTATCATTTTTAACTGAGACTTGTCATTTTGTACGATTACATTGATGCAAGCACAGTGTCAGGAGTCAAACCTAGATGGCTATTTTATCATTCTCCATATTGTATGTAGATTAAGCACTATATGTTGAAAGACACACATTAACTTGGAATCTAAAAACTCTCAAAACTATTTTAATTTACTTCAAAATCTAAAGTTTCTGAAGTTCAAAATGTACAATTAAAAACTTAATTATAAGTTTATTTTATTGCTCTCTAATCATTTTTATCTGGCTCTAGTTCCTCTATCTAGACTGTAATGTCAGAGAAAGGGAGAAAATAATATATTTTCTCTAACATCTTTCAAAGAGATCTCTGCATTCTTGGACTTATGGTTATACCTATATTTATTCTCAATAAATACCTGATGACTGATTATATAAAAATGTAATTATTAAACCCATAATATTAAAAAAATAGCATTGAAGCTGACAGTGTTATTTTTATTTATTATTATTTATTATTTAATTATTATTTTTTGAGATGAAATTTTGCTCTTGTCACCCAAGGTGCAGTGCAATGGTGCGATCTTGGCTCACTGCAACCTCTGCCTCCTGGGTTCAAGCGATTCTCCTGCCGCAGACTCCCAAGTAGCTGGGATTACAGGTACCCACCACCATGTCCCACTAATTTTTGTATTTTTATTAGAAACAGAGTTTTGCCATGTTGGCTAGGTTGGTCTTGAACTCCTGACCTCAGGTGGTCTACCGGCCTTGGCCTCCCATAGTGCTGGGATTACAGGCGTGAGCCACTGCACCTGACCCTGACAGTGTTTTTAGACAAACAGTCTGTATTTCCCCAGACTATTTGATTCAGTTTTGGAATTTTAAGGAACATGACTATATATGACTTCCATAAGCTTTACATTACTTAGTCTCTAAGGGTATTTAAGTAAACAGGATTAGGTATGATTTGATTTGTGTGGCATAGAGGACAAGAATAATTCCTTAATTTTTGGTTTTGTTGTTTTCATGGTCTTAAGAATTCACAAAATCATTAGAAGGGAAAAGACAGTAGATTCATAGCAGTACACTGTATTTTAACAAAATAAAGATGCCACAAACTTCATGCCAAGGAAAAGCAATGATATTTCTAGACCCATTAATCTTAAAGCTCTCCTATTAATTCCAAGTCCAAGGAACGTAGCTAATACAGTTTCCATTGATAGGCACTCTAAATCACTTTCATATGTATGCTATGGTGATGAGCATTTGTCCTCGGAAATTGGGAGAGCTTTAGTGGTAAATAAGAAAAGGCTTCATGTTTTTCTTTTTTGAGGCAAACCAGTGACTCTGAGAACTTAGGTTAGTGCCTTTTCTCTCTTGCCACACCCCAAAGACTTAGCCAATTGATTATTAAAATTAAAATAACATAACTATATCTATCTTACAGCCAATACACTTAAAATGAACAAAATTAAATAAAAATTACATTACTTCTTGGGGCCCTAATCATTCCCCTACTCCCTTTCTCTTTTTTCCACCACTGGACCGTGCTATCTTCACTCCACTGTCAGCTCTAAAATGTTGAAACTAGATGATCTCTAGGCCACCTTCCAGGCCTGATATTCTCTGAGTTTGTTCACCTATACATAATTTTTCAAATGTTTTGTTAAAAGCTTGTTGTGTCAATGTAGAATGAATATGCAGATGTTTGGCACCGGATGGCCAAACATCTGGATATTTAAGCTACTTTTTTTGTTAGTTTTCAAAGATGTTTAATTTTTTAAAGATACTATCTGCATCTGAATTTCTGATTTAATTCCAGAAAGGTGGGATGTTAGTGCTAACTGATCTCTAAGGAATACAGTTTACGCAAGCTACACAGGATTAACAACTTAGAAAAGATGTCAGTCGCTTTTCATTATCTTTTAATAGCAAATATCTGACACTGGTACTGAAGGTTAAATACTATTATTCGTTTTTGAATTTCTGCACATCTGCTCTCTTCACTTTCTTACTCATCATTGCCACAACACAGCTATTGAATGGGAATCTGGCTTTTATTAACAAAATTAGAGAACCTTGTGTGGTAATAAGGAGGTAGCCCACCTCACACTTAGCAGTAGTTGTAAGGCTCAAATACCTTAAAGGCTTTTTCCTTTATGTTGAAGTTCTTTTTCTGGTATACATAAACAGGCCTGCATACCAAAAACATGTAGTCACTGACTACATTCACTAGATGAGAATTGGGCCTACAGCCATACCACCAACAGACTAAACACTTGCCAAGGCTCACAAAGAAGAGTCAGGCCAGCTTTTCTCTGGATAAATTAACTCTGAAACATCAAGTCAAGAAAGTAACAGGATGCAAGAATAAATACATTTTAGAGAGCTGAAGACTCTAATATATAATCAGATTCTAGGGTCCTTGACTGAGCGGGTACCACAGTGACCATTGGTTTTGCTAAGCTATTTTTTGCAGACTAATTCATGTAACCTCTTTCAACATGGACATCTTTAATTTGTGCTTTGTGACTCTCCATGCAGGTTGCTCTTAAGAACCTTTCTTACATTTTAGAAATTGGAATTTGTGTTTGCTTAACTGGTCTACCAGTGTTTCATCTCTTCTTCCTTCTATAATATTTATTTTGCCGGGCGCGGTGGCTCAACCCTGTAATCCCAGCACTTTGGGAGGCCGAGGCGGGCGGATCACAAGGTCAGGAGATCGAGACCATCCTGGCTAACATGGTGAAACCCCGTCTCTACTAAAAAAGTACAAAAACTAGCCAGGCGTGGTGGCAGGCCTGTAGTCCCAGCTACTCGGGGGCTGAGGGCAGGAGAATTGGCGTGAACCCGGGAGGGCGGAGCTTGCAGTTGAGCTGGAGAGTCCCGGCCACTGCACTCCAGCCTTGGGCGACAGAGCGGAGATCCGTCTCAAAAAAAAAAAAAAAAAAAAAAAAAGAAAATTATTATTTTATCCCCTACCCTAAACCATGCTATTACCCCCAAATATCTCATGATACTCCTTCTAGACAAACTTTGCCATCGATACATGTCTAGCTCTAAAACTCTCCCCGAGGCAGTTTCTTACCTATAGTTAGTTGAACCTCATTTCTTCGGTTATTAACACAAGATCCCCAATCCAAAATTATCCAGAAGTGAATAAACATGATACTTATAAATTTTAGATTATTCCTAAAAATATTATGTAAAAAAATTACATTCAGATGTGAGTTGTCAATATTACTTAGGATTTCAGAGTTTTCACAAATTTAGCTGCATTAAATGTAACTGAAAGAACCACTTAGCTCTATTCATCAGCCATCCCTTTCCCGCCATTTTCACCACCATTGCCCCATGTTTGCACCTCTTTCCCAGAAGGCAGCAACAGCCTTTTTATTTATTTATTTATTTATTTTTGAGATGGAGTGTCGCTCTGTTGCCCAGGCTGGAGTGCAATGGTGCAGTCTTGGCTCACTGCAACCTCTGCCTCCGGGTTCAAGTGATTCTCCTGCCTCTGCCTCCTGAATAGCTGGGGTTACAGGTGAGTACCACCATATCCAGATAATTTTTGTATTTTCAGTAGAAATGGGGTTTCACTGTATTGGTCAGTCTGGTCTTGAACTCAAGACCTCAAGTGATCTGCCTGCCTCGGCCTCCCAAAGTGCTGGGATTACAGGTGTGAGCCACCATGCCTGGCCATAGCCTTTTGATTGTCTATCTCCAATGTTTCCTTTCCATTTCTCCTTGAATGCTGCTGCCAGGTGAACCATTGGAAGATACAAATGTGGGTTGGGCACAGTGGCTCACACCTGTAATCCCAGTACTTTGGGAGGCTGAGGCAGGTGGATCACAAGGTCAAGAGATCAGGACCATCCTGGCCAACATGGTGAAAGCCCATCTCTACTAAAAATACAAAAATTAGCTGGGTGTGTTGGCATGTGTGCAGTTTCTTGGGAGGCTGAGCCAGGAGAATTGCTTGAACCACCTGGGAGGTGGAGGTTGCAGTGAGCCAAGATTGCCCCACTGCACTCCAGCCTGGTGACAGAGGGAGACTCCATATCGAAATAAATAAGTAATAAAAAATATGATGCAAATGTGGCCATTGTCACTACTTTCAATGACTCCCAGTTGCTTTTTGATGGTGGCATTGATACTTAGCCTAACATTAAGTCCCTCTGCCTATTTCACCTAAAGACTTTTCTATGCCATATTCCAGTAAAATTGGATAATTTAATGTTTTCTAAATATACTCTATGCTTTTATGCCTCTTGGTTAACAATTTCCTCTGCCTGCAATGCCATTTCTGAAACAGTTCTCTGAGATTTGAACCCAAGTCTTCAAATTCTGATCCAGTGCCCTTTCAACAATGAATTCTATCTCTCTGCAAACAATTCATGCACACAAATTAATGTATTTGCTAGGAATCCTGGTGTGGTACACAGAATAATAGTCTCACAATGATGTCCAAGTCCTAATCCCTGGAAACTGTGAATATGTTGCCTTATATCGCAAAAGGGACTTCGCAGATGTGATTAAGACTAAGGCCTTTGAGATGGAGAGATTATGTTGGATTACCTGAGTGGGCTGATCTAACTACATGGGTACTAAAAAGTGAAGGATTTTTTTTCCAGCTGCAAATCTGATAAGATGACAGAAAAGGGTCAGAGAGATGTGACATTGCTGGCTTAAAGATAGAGGAAGGCTTCCAGGATGAATGTGACTTCTAAAAGCCTGAATAGCAAGAAAGTAGATTCCTCCCCAGAGCCTCTAGGAGGAAATAAAGCCCAGCTGACCCCTTGATTTTAGTTCAGTGATATCTTTGTCAGACTTCTGACCTACACCAATGTAAGATAATAAATTTGTGTTGGCCAAGAAGCTAAATTGTTATAGCAGCAATAGAAAACTAGTATGCCTGGGTTGAAATTCCAGAGTTTACTAAAATGAGTATAAATCAAAGAAATTGGAACGTAAGATTCTTAAAGCTCCCTTCCAGTGACAAAATTGCTCTCCTAGGCTAACCTATCTTGTTCCTTCAGAGACGAAGATACTGTTTAATTAATATAACAAATGAATGTATAGTAATGTGCTAACCAGTTCTATCCCACAAAACAAAATTTTATGGGGTAGGGGAATGAAGAGAAGTTAGTAAAGGGGTACAAATATGCAATTAGAAATGTCAGGCATGGTGGGACAGATGAAGTATAGATTATGTAAGTTATAGTCCCTGCTTTTCTGGCGCTTGCTATTATACTGCTTGTCAAGGAGAACAGACATTTAGGAAATAATTATAAATTAAATGAGCACTAAAAGGACAAGTGTGCAAATAGGGTCTTAATTAAAATCAGAGAAGGGTTTTGGAAGATATGCTGTTTATGATGAAAGCCAAAGCATGAAGCAAAAAAAAAAAAATAGAGTTTTCTTTAGTGAACATTCTTCTCCAAGAATATTTCCCCTAAAATATTTCTTCCTCTCTGAGGGCTGATTTCTTTAACGAATTAGCATGCCAATTGCATCACTTAAGATGGTTCAAAGAGAAGTAACAAAATAAATCTAAGCAAATGTAACTTTTATTCTGTTAAGCAAAAGTTTAACAGTAAGAGTCTTAGGATTGATGATTGTAATCATTTAATAAAGTTGCCAAAGATGTAGAATGTTTTTATCCTTTTCAACCATCCTCAGCAGGTTGGCCCTTCTGTTCCAATTTGTAAGGTCATGAGATTTCTGCTTGAACTTAGGACTCATGATCTGCTTCCAAAGCTAGGAAAGAAATAGGGAGTTGTTTGCTTAACATGTATCTCTGTTTTTACTAGGAAAATTTAATGAACATTCCCAGAAGCAACTCATTCTCTATCCTAACCCTAAGAGTATTTCCCCTTCTATGGAAGGTTATGGCCAGAGTGTTTATAGTTTATATGATACTGATAAAAATACAACCTGGTGGTATGTCACTATAATGCAGCAGAGAATTGCTGTATAAAGTAGTAGGTAGACCCTCTAGAACCAACATGATCTCTCTCCTAGTGTCATCTTATAAAGAGCTTCAGCCTACAGTGTCTTGGTTCCCAAAAACTCTTAGGTCCTCATCCTATGTGGATTACACTGAGCATTGAAATTCAGGCAGGCTCCAGAAAGCTGCATGTACTCATTCTCTTTCATACTTATCTGGTACATATCATTTGTACCACTTGTTTGTTGATTCAGTAGAAAGCCAAAGTGAAAGCCACGTTGAACCAAGTCCAAATCATTCTTCTCACCAACCTTTTAACCTGGATCAATCCTTTGTCATCTGGCCTTGTCTTGTTAGCCAGAAATCATATGGCTACCCCTCACTGCAAAGATATTGGGAAAATAGGTATCTGATATTTTCACTCTATTGTACATCTATATGGAAGCTGACTGTTGATTAGGTAACCTACAGCCTATGAGACCCTATACATGCTTTTAGAAACCAATTAAGAAATATGTTCCAAAGGAAAGACCACCTTACTGATATGATGAATAAACCTTCATGTTTTTCATGAAAGTGATTTAAAATAAGTTTATTTAATTACATAAGTGTAAATTATATATACCACTTAATGTTACCTAGGTAAATTCTAGATCAAGTTATTTCCAACTTATTTCTTTTGCTAAGCCTGCTATAGGTAACCAAGACTTGGATAAACATTTATAACTTTATTTATTTTGGATGAGATCTCACTGTGTTGGCCAGGATGGACTGCAGTGGCATGACCTTGGCTCACTGCAACCTCTGCCTCCTGGGCTCAAGCAATCCTCCTGCCTCAGCCTCCCAGGTAGTTGGGACTAAAGGCGTGCACCGCCACACCTGGCTAATTTTTTGTATTTTTGATAGAGACAGGGTTTCACTGTATTGCTCAGACTGGTCTTGAACTCCTGGGCTCAAGTGATTGGCTTGTCTTGGTCTCCCAAAGTGTTGGGATTACAGGCTTGACCCACTGTGCCTGGTCTATTACTCTTTTATATCAAGGACAATGGATTATCAGTTTAATATATTTGACATTGAGGCAAAATCTTAAATATTGGCCGAAGAATTAGGTGGCTGTGGCAGACACTACAGCAGAATAGTGTGGTCAATTTTGTTGCATTTGTGTGGTAAGGGTTACTATTGCCCACAGAGCTTCTGTGTATGATTCTGGGATCTTGTATTCTCAATATTAATGAAGTCCATAGATGCCATGGGGTTCAGAACATACTACTCCAAAATATTTTAAGGTGAAGGAATTTTACAAAACACAGAAGCAGGAGGGGCACTCTCACCTTCTTCCACCCCGTCTTTCCTGAAACAGGTCATAAAACCTAAGAAGATTTTCTGGCCTTCGCCTGAAGCAGATCGTAAGACCTCATGTGAGAGGTACATTCCCTCTAAACATAGGAAAGGTGCATCCTTCTTTCTGAAGACATGGGGACACAGAATCTGAAGAAACAGACCCTGCTAAGTTCCACCCAGTTTATTACTATTAGATCATACCCACTTTGTTCAATCCTGTTTCTCCACTTCTTCATCAAACCCAGCATTAATATCCACAAATGTGGCTGGGTGCAGTGGCTCACACCTGTAATCGCAGCACTTTGGGAGGCCAAGGCAAGCAGATCATGAGGTCATGAGATTGAGACCATCCTGGCTAACACAGTGAAACCCTGTCTCCACTAAAAATACAAAAAATTAGCTGGGCATGGTGGCAGGAGCCTGTAGTCCCAGCTGCTCGGGAGGCTGAGGCAGGAGAATGGCATGAACCCAGGAGGCAGAGGTTGCAGTGAGGCGAGATCGCGCCACTGCACTCCAGCCTGGGTGACAGAGTGAGACTCCATCTCAATAAAAATAAAACTAAAATAAAAAACAAAACAAAAAACCACATAAATTTAACGGATTCTTTAGGTCTCCATTTCCTTATGAAGGCTCCTTTGTCACATAACCCTTAAACAAATTGGCTTGTTTTTCTCTTGTTAATCTGCCTTTTGTTATAGGGGTCTCAACCATGAACCTAGGATGAGTGAAGAAGATGTATTTTTCCTTCCCTGCAGGTACATTCCCAGTTATGGGTTAATTCCAGTCCAGAGTAAGAGACAAAATAGTCCTGTATATAGTCCTGTATAATTTTAGCTAGAATAATTAGTAAGCATGTCTTAGTTCTTTTTCGAGATTTTTCCATGAGGACAGAAATGTTGTCAATTTTATTGTTGTATCTCTCACAAGGCCTGGATTCAAATCTTTTCTCTACTCTTCAGGATTGATACGACTTTTGCCAAGTTATGTGATCTCAGTTTCTTCATTGGTCCAGGAAGGTTTGTACGAATAACTGCCTTGAGGGCTGTGCATGTGTGTGTGTGCACGTGTAAATAGAATGTGCAAATTTATGTAAAGAACTTAATGTAGTGTCACTCAGTCCAATAAATACGAGTTGTTATTAGTAACTGGATATGTTGCTTAATTGAAAATTAAGGGTTACTTTTTCCTCTAGCTACCTGTGTGTTCTTGGTTAAGGCATTCAACTTTCTGGGCCTCATTTTCCATGTGTTAAAGGAGGGAGATATGTTAGAGTCTATAAGTTGGCTTGTGGCTTTGAAGTTCAGTGATTCCCGGCTATGCCTATCACTTATCCCTGAGCATGCTGCAGTGGTTTGGGGGAAAAAAAAAACCCAAAACCCACCAAGGGAAAAACAATGTAGTCAGGCAATGTGGAAACTTCACCATGTAGTTTCATAACCAAATTCCTATTGTTTATTCTGTTACCATGGGATGAAGACAAAATGCTGATAGTAACGGATAGAATGTCTAATACATGGAAGGACCCTTTTAAGAAAGAGAACTTTTTCTCCCTTATGTCACATGGAGAAACGAATCCTTCCATGCTGTTTTGTAAATGAGCTCTTGGCTATTGCTGGGTTGTAAGTTCCCAAGTTTAAGTTTTACCGTTTATTGGCATCCAACAGAGAAGCAGAGTACTTTTATTTGGAAATACATTTGGAAAGGATTCCAGAGAGCCCAGGCAGCATTAATTGTACTCTAGTTTGGAGATTTTCACCTTTTCTGTGTGCTGTAACTAGCTGGCACTCTTCCAACTATAATTTAGACTTACCATGAACTGTAGTTTTTTTTTATTTTTTTATTTTTTAAATGTGCACTGTGATTTTTTTTCTAACCAATAACTTCTTTTACTGTCGTTCTAAATTTTAATTTTGCATAAGCTTTTCTTATTTTCAAGCACTCTCCAACCTCTATATGTTTATTCTTAGGGAAAAACTACATTTATCCATGGTTTTTAGTGATATTTAAACACTGTGGATATTTGGTGAATTTAGGTTCACTCAACAAAACCTTTATTAATCCTATTATAAGCTTCCATCAGGATTGTCTGCTACCCCAACTGCTTTATTTAAATTACAATAGGAAATGCCTCTGAACTGTTAAGCACCCCAATTTATGCTCTTCTAATCAAACAACTGCAGGCCACAGTGACTCTCATAGGGAACTGATTAAGCAAAATCAGGGTTCATTTGGGCAGAAGTTTTATTTTCAAGAAGACAAGAGAGTAGGCAAGTCTATGTGCAACTTTATCTTACAGCTATCTATGTATTATGACCAAATGATCTATATTGTAATCGACCAGGTATTTGCACAGATATCATTTGTATGAACCAGTAATCAGCCAGATGTATTTTGTGGTCTTCAGATTCAATTTATTAAAAGGACAATTATTTTGTTGTTGTTGTGATAAAGTCATTCTCCTCCAGGAACAAAGATGAGTAAGAGTGATATTGATCTAGAAGATCAGATCTGAGTTCAAATTCTTATTCTGTTAATATGCGCTAATGATAGTGAAAAATGTCTGGTTATTTTAAAAAGAAAAACAAACTAATAAAGGACTCCACCTTGGAAGAGTAAGAGAAGAAATGCATGTAGTTATCAAACACAGCAAAGTTAAAAGAAAGGCTATATTTTGGTGGGCATAGGGTAATTAGTGTTTACTCCAGATATAGCCAGTTAGGACTGAAGACTGAGTCAAGAACAAGCATTTTTAATGGACTCTCTACTCTAGTCAAGATTGGCTCAGGAACTAGTGAGGTCGTGACTGACGTGAAAGACTTCAGAGATTTCAATATCTGCCACTGAAGTCTTTGTCCCACTGGCATAGTGAAGGCAAGAGTGGGAAAGTGGTAAGGCTGAGAGTATAAAGAAGAATAATCTGTTCCATGTGGCCTCTTGAAGATTTATGGGAAGGGAGCCGATTATTCATATACCAAGCTTATCTATGACTTCCCCATTGCTTCCTTCTTAAATTTTGTGGTTTATTTTTTCACATTTAAATATTCAATTTATTAAACATTTACACTTGGTATAACACATCCTCTATGGATCCAACTGATTTTTGGACTCAGTTGTTTCGATATTATCTTTTGCATGATATGTATTTTCTCAGCTGGATTGAGGTGCTCCCCTTTTATATTCTAAATTCTTTTATGTATTTGAATTTCTTTCAAGTTCAAATTCTGGATTCACTATCCCATTGTTGAATCATGTGCTGTTTAATCACTGAGACTATAAAATATATATGTTTTCAATCTGGTATTGCTAGTCCCTTGCCTATCCCCACCATTTCCTACTCTTGAAAGGCAATTTTTTAAAATTATTTTTTATCTTTTTCCCTAGAGCTGATCAGATAATAGATAGACTGATTCATATTCATCATCTCTCCCCTACATTAACATTAACCTAGAACATAGCTACCTTAAATATTGAGAATTTCTACCGCGTGCATTACCGAATGACAGATATGGCAAGAGGCAAATCTGCTATGAAAACAATAAAAACAACAACAACAAAAAAGAACACAAAAAAACACATTAAAGCCCCAAACAGCTCTACAACTTGAGGGAAGTATTTCCAGAGACATAGAATCTGGATTCCAGAAAGTTTTTCTATCAGAAGTGCCCTATCATTCCTCAGCACAGATTCAGGAGGAGAACTATGACAGGTAGAGATAAAATAAAAGGGGAAAGAATTTTCATGGTTTGGAGTAAATTACATTTAAATTGTAAAACTTTGAAGCTACTTTTCATGCACACTTTTGCCGGTACAGAATATAAAGTAGTTTTTTATGATACGTTAAGTTTATCTGCAAACTTATTAGTATATGTAAAGTATTTTTTTAATTGTTTCCAATTTTTAACATAACAGTTATTTTTTAAAAATATTTTTAATAAAAAATAACCTTTAGTCAAAATTACAAAAAACATTGGAGTTTACAATTTTAAAAAAGATTTCGGTAAATCTGTTTGTTAAATAAACTACCACCATTTTATATTGACAAATCTAGATTTTTTCTTTTGCTAAAGGCAAGGTACAGTTATAAGATCATAGCTGTAGCAAATGTTCTTTTCTATTTATTGCAGGCTTTTTTTTTTTTTTTTTTTTGGCACTTCTAGAAAGAAAAGAAACAAATGGATCAAGCAATAATGCAAGAGAGATCAAAGCAATTCCTTCTGTCAACAGTAGCAATTCATGCAAATCTCTAAACACCAAAGGCTTTCTATAGCTAAAGAAAAGACCACAAGAGAGGATCATTGTGAAAATCACATCCCACAAAGTCCGTCAGTTTCCAAATTTTATGTTAAAAGTATATAAGTAGATTCTGCTTAAAGTCAACCAATCTTGGTGTAGAAGAAGGGAAATGGAATTCAGATTTATTGAGCACAAACTGTGGTATTTTACATGCGTGATAGCAAAACCTTATACAGTGTACTTCTCAAGGGTACCGTGGTTAAGAGTGGGTACCTGAGCTGGGTTGCCTAGGGTCTGAATTCCCACTTGGCTACTTACTAGCCATGTAGCTTGGTGCAGGTTATTTAAACTGTCTTTGCTATCACTTTCATCATTATAAATAGTAAAATAGCGTTATTGTAAATATAAAATGGGTGAATTTCTACAATGCATTTGCAGCAGTGCCAGGCATATAGTTCAAATTAAATGTTACCATTTCCACTTTACTGATTGGTAAAGAGAAGCTCAAATATAAAGACAATTGCCTTAGTTTATATACATATTAAGTGGTAGAGCTGAACTTTTAGTACTGGTCTGTCTGAAGCCCTAGTTAGTGATGTCCTCTACACCTTTGCTATTCAAGTGTGGTCACTGAACCAGCAGCCTCAGCCTTACCTGGAAACATGCCAGAAATGCAAAATCTTGAGCCCACTCCAGACCCACAGACTCAGAATCTACATTTGAACAAGATTCCCTGATGATTCCTATGCACATTAAAGTTGAGCGCTGCAGAACACACCACTGCCTAATCAAACCTCTACCAAGTGAAATGATGGAGATTCATTTGAATGTAATCTATTGCTTTAGAGACCTCATGCATCCCAGGATGGGACTGGTCTTCAGTACTCTTCTGCTCTTCTTTGTCAAGTATATTACCTAGAGGCTAACTCTCAGGGCTGGCTGTGAGTTTGTCTCTAGTGTGGACCAATAAATACTATTCTTTCTCACTCTTTCTATTTTTTATTCTTATATGTTTTTGTTTTTGTTGTTGTTGTTGTTTTGAGACAGAATCTCACACTGCCACCTGGGCTGGAGTGCAGTGGTGTGATGACGGTTCACTGTAACCACTGCCTCCCAGATTCAAGCAATTCTCCTGCCTCAGCCTCCCAAGTAGCTGGGATTACAGGTGCCCGCCACCATGCCTGGCAATTTTTTTTGTATTTTTAGTAGAGATGGGGTTTCACTACGTTGGCTAGGCTGGCCTTGAGCTCTTGACCTTGTGATCCACCTGCCTCTGCCTCCCAAAGTGCTGGGATTACATGTGTGAGCCACCATGCCCAGCCCCTATATGTCTTTCTTAAAGGGTTGAATTGGGGCTGCCCAAAGATGGTTGTGCCCATGGTTCTGAGTAAAATTCTACTGAAGCATGTTTAATAAAGGAAATGCTAACAAAGAATGTCAGAACCAGTATACTCATTTAGCAGTAGCCTATGAAAATAGATTATGAAGTTAGATTAAAATTGGGTCCAAATCCTAATTCTTTCACTTAAAATTTTTCTTTAAACAGTTCATTTAACCTCTCTGAAGCTTTGTTTCCTTGTTTGTAAAAATTGTGGTATTAATAGGTACATTTTTGGGTTGAAAGGATCAAAGAAAACAAAGGTATGAGAAAGCACCTCGTGCACAATAAGTACTCACTAAACGTACAACAAACATGAGCAAAGCCTGACCTGTGACAGGAAGTTTCCTATCACTGTTAAGGAAACTTTTGCAGAAGAACCATTACAGTTAAAGGAATGTCAGACAATCTCCGCTCCTCATGGAATGCAATGAGTTACAAACTGTACTTAAAAGAATATCTTCTATACTTAAAGATTAGGCAATTGCTTTTATGTGAAACAAGCCCCAGGAGGGCTCTATTTCTTAGAATCATCAATTTCATTTTAGTCTGCACAACCATTTCATAGGAGAATTGTCATTAGGGAATTGAAAAAAATATTTTCCCTTTCATCATGTGATTTTTTTTTTTTTTTAAAGAGTTGCTTCCATTTTATAAGGAATGTTAGTTTTATATCAGAACTCAAATTTTTACATGGGAACAAAGCCCTAATTTTATTACTACAAAATGAAAAGCAATAAGGAGGAATTTGCTTTCAGTTACTATTTAGAGAGCATACCCCTTCCATAAAGGAAGGTGCACCCGCATAGCAATAAAGGCAGAGAGCAGCGTTGGTAAACCTCCCTCAGTTCCGGTTCTCAGGACCACAGTGAGCAATGCACAATAGAAATGCCTTTCAAGTTGTTGCAGCTGCTCTGCTCTATGGAGCACCCACTGAGTTAAAGGACAGACACTCCACATACATGGGAAATCCTCAGGGTCCAAAGCCTAATTAATTTCCTGAAATCTATCAAAAATGGTAGAATCATGTGTATAAAGTACACATCAATTTTGGAATTTAAAAACAGCTTAAAAGTAAATTGAAAAAAAAAAAGTAAATTGCACACACTTTATTTTGTTCTTTTCCTGTGTTCACACACTCCCTAAAGATTCAACTTAAATGCAACCTAAACATTTTTGCCTCCCAGTTTGGCTTCAGTTACTTCACAGTTTTGTGTAGTTTGGCACCCTTGAAGTTGGGCTTCATTGTGATTTGTTGTTATGTAGGTTGTCATGTAGGCATACCATTTCTGCACATGTTCTCTTGATTTCTTTCTCTCTTCTAAAAGAGAGAACAATGTTTAATGAGAATAAAAAATAAATAGAAAAGGATCTTGCACAGTTTGGGGGCAACTTTTTGATTTTCCACTAAAATAGTTTTACAGAGACTTGGCAGACTATACAAATATGAGATTAGATTTCATTTTCAAGTCTTTCTTTCTCCTTAATTGAAACAACCAAATATAAAAATGTCTAGGCATGGACATCATCTCTATAATGTCTGTCCAATTTAGAATATATGTATATTTTTTCTGGGAGACGCTGGGAGAGATAATGCTCCTAGAATTTCCTTCCCTTTGGAAATCCTAGTGGAGGACCACATTTATCACTAGGAATTAAGAAAGATCTAGTCAGAGATGCTGCTGCTGATTGCTTCCTGTTTCATCCTGTAAAAGAACAGGGCTAATTCACCCCAATATGCTAGAAATATGTACAAAGCTCTGAGATATTTGCATTTCATCTCTAAATTCCATTCAGATAAACTTAATTTGCTTTCTCTATCACTGCGTGATAATTTTCATGACTTTTTTTTTTCCTTTGGGTTTTATAACTATTCTCAGTCTAGCCCTTGACTGCTGGGACTTGCTAGTATGATTTAACATCAGTAACCCTTTGGAATATGGCTTCCAGCACTTGTCCTTCATCTCTGTGTCCCCACTAGTACATCATATTTATCATAATGTGGCTTACTGAATTAAAATGAGTCCGGTGGAGAGAAGAGAGTGTGAAGCATTCACTTACCTTGGAGGAATAAACCTCTCATATTGTCTCACAGTATGAGAATCCATATGCCATGAGTAATTCTGAGACTTCAGCAATTTCTTGGTTCCCAGGACTTCCATTGAAATATATTTATCAGCAATTTACTTTTAGTAAGAATTGGGATTTAAAAAAATTATTATGAGTACGCAATAGCTGTATATATTTATGAGATACGTGTGATGTCTTGATATAGGCATACAATGTGTAATGATCAAATCAGGGTAATCAAGGCATTTATCACATCAAGCATTTATCCTTTCTTTGTGTTAGGAACATCCCAATTCTACTCATTTAGTTATTTTAAAATATACAATAAATTATTGTTACTTGTAGTTACCCTATTGTGTTACCAAATACTACATCTTATTTATTCTATCTAACTGTATTTTTTCTTTCTTTCTCTTTCTTTCCTTCTTTCTTTCTTTCCTTCTTTCTTTCTTTCTTTCTTTCTTTCTTTCTTTCTTTCTTTCTTTCTTTCTTTCTTTCTTTCTTTCT
>NW_016804208.1:1730697-1737744 GCF_001698545.2 Rhinopithecus bieti | reverse complement strand
TATCTACAGCCATCTGATCTTTGACAAACCTGAGAGAAACAAGAAATGGGGAAAGGATTCCCTATTTAATAAATGGTGCTGGGAAAATTGGCTAGCCATAAGTAGAAAGCTGAAACTGGATCCTTTCCTTACTCCTTATACGAAGATTAATTCAAGATGGATTAGAGACTTAAATGTTAGACCTAACTGTATTTTTATACCCATTAACCATCCTCTCTTTTTCTCCCCTTCCCACTACCCTTTCCATCCTCTGGTAACCATCATTCTACTCTCTATTTCCATAAGTTCAATTTTAAAAAATTTTAGCTTCCACAAATAAGTGAGCATATGTGAAATTTGTCTTTCTTTGCTTGGCTTATTTCACTTAACATAATGTTCTGGTTCCATCCATGCTATTGCAAATGACAAGATTTCATTCTTTCTTATGGCAGAATAATAGAGAATTGTAATGCTTTCTTGAGTTCCCTCCTTTGTACAAAACTGGCAAGGAACATTCCAATAACTGTCATGGAAGCTGTGAATCTTTCCTTTGCTCTGGGATTTGTGCTGGCTCATGGGGAGCTGGTAGGTAGCGGAGATCCCTTGAGTTTTAGAATGCAGAATTAGAAATCTATTCCACTGGGTAATTCCAAAGCATTCAGAGTGATGTAGGAGTTCCATGATGCCTCCTAAAGTTATCAAGTTTCCTGATTTTCTCTGTAACATAAAATGTGGTCTTCTTTGAATATTCTTGAGATGTCCTGGCTACATTTTGGCATGAAAACTCCTATCTTATCAATTCTAACACATCTGTATTTTCGTATTTTAACCTCTCTGAAATTGGAAAGTGTCTGATTGGTACATTACAGTTTGATTGCCAGTATTTTCTTGTTCTTAATGGTACATCAAATCAGTGTTCCAGTTTACAATCAAAGTCATCTTAGATTCAAAAAGTTACAATACACCTTTGTAAGAGCACCTTCAAAGAGCTCTTACTTTGCAAATCTGGAATTCAATAGGAAGCACAGTCCTGGCAGGCTGTCTCTGTATTCTGTTCTCCAAAGAAAAGAAAAGAGAGAGAGAAAGTAAAATGATCTTAAAATAAACCAATTAAGGAAAAGCACAAATATTTCAAAAAGATAACATTTCAATTTATTTTCATTTATGATGAGCTGTTGGTCTGAGAGCTCTTTTTTCTGTTAAGCTTACTTCAAGTGTCTGTAATAAATGAGGCCTCCATTTGCAAATACTAAGCCATGGTAGTAGAAAAGCTGCTGAAGTATCATTAATCTTCACTTCCAAGAAACAACACCTCCCGAATTGGATTCATGCATTTGATGTGATCAATTATTGCAATAGTGAAAGTGTCTGAAATTCTGAATCAGCTGTGCCATGACTTAGTTATACTAGACTCATGATACCATTAAACAAGTCATTGTTCCAAAGATAGCTTATACATTAGATTATCTTCAAATGTTCACAGAGATCTTAGCATAGCTCTCTATGGTTTGCTAGGGTCCCTCCATATTTAATATTTGTTAATATCTGTGTTTGGTTTTGAGTAAACTTGGGAAAGAAGGATGTAAGACTTTAGATGTTTATTGAGCATAACCACCCTGAATCCTTCATGGCTACTGACCAAGCTGTAATGGAAAACGGGAACCAAGAAATAAAAATCTCATCAACACAGTGAAATCCGTTCTTCTCTCTCTATATAAACCTCTTGTGTTGGCTTTGGCAGCAGTTTGAACTTTGTCATTCCAATAAAGTTTCTGAAATTCACTGGATATCACTTCTTTTACAGGAAAACATCTGCAAGTGTATTTATCTGGTTATAAACAAAAATATTTCTTATTTTTTCAAGTCATCTATCAGAAGTGTTTATTTATATTTGCAATGTACATTATTGGCCCATCGCAAAAATCTGTAAACACATGCACATAATTAAAACATCCTTTATATGTTTAAAAATATACCAACTAGAGAGGCATCTGTAGTACTGTCTACCTCAGACCATTTTCATTATACTGTTGAATCTTACTTGGTTGGAGAGAGAACTGCCTTTAAACTGTCTTTGGGGAAATTTAGTTAAAACTTTCCCCTCAAACTTCATTCAGCAGACTTTGCAGTTTAAATCTTTGAACACACACACAATGCACACATACACACTTAAAGTATATATATATTTAGGATGAAATATATATTTACATATATATTTAAGATGAAGCTTTTTCACATTTCTAACATTAATATTAGATTCATCTTACAATCAATGACAAGACATAGTTGAATTGGCAATTTTTTTTTTTTTTAATTTGAGGTTAAAATAATGTGGAGTCTTAAAACTAATGCTATCTCACATGAAATACAGGACATGATGATAACTACCATTTATTGCTTATGTGGTCTCAGGCACTGTTTGAAGCACCTTGCATACCTTATTTAATATTTACAACTACTCTACAAAGTAAATATTGTTACATAATTTTTACGGATGACGAAAGTAAAGCCTGGATAATTTGAGTATACTTTCCCATGCCACTACTTTTAAATGTTAGGTTTTGAATGCAGGTATGCGTGGTGCCAAAGCTTGATCTGTTAAGAGTTGCTTAACAATACAGAGAATCAATGTAAAAAACACCAACTTACATTCATTTTAGCCTAAAAGCCTGCATTTGGAAAGTATTGTAATTTCAGTATGGTACCCTCGCCATGACAGTAGAGTTAGATTAATGAGATCATCATTAGATGATGAAACTCATCTAAATTTCGGTAAAGCATCAGCACGTTCAGACATAATAACTTGTCTTTCTTCAGTTTACATTTGCTGTGGATTTTCTTCACGCCAGGTACAGAGATGAGCAAATGTTCAAGGAAGGCAATGAGGAAAAGGGATCCAATTTAAAAGAAACAAAGGAACAGGCCCTGGGTCAAGAGTAAGGATGAACAGATTTGGATTCTATTGGAGGGACCTGCTGTCACTGTCTTGCTGTGAGATGCGAGCAAGTCATTTTCCCTTCCCATGACTAGGTTTCTGCACAATACTCTCTAGAATACCTCTCATGATTGTGAGAAAAAGGTGAAATTAAGTAAGATAAAGTAGTTTGCAAAGCACAAATGATACTAAATATATTTAGTATTGTTCATTTCTGGTGGATTTGTTGTAGTTGTAACCATTGACCAAAGATCCTTTCTTGCAGACCTTGAGCCTCACAATAGAAGATGTGTCAGGAGAAAGCAGAATTATGTTCTGGGAGCCTCAAATAAAACATTTTTTTTTCTCCTCTTTATTTCTTTTTCGGCAGCATCAATTGAATTAATATGACTTCTACATAGAGGCACAAATGTTCAGTTATCTCTCTGTGAATAAAACATAACTTGATCCCCAGCTTCACCACTTAATTGTGCCACCTTGAGCCTACTACATAACCTCTCTAAGCCTTAATGTTATTATTTGAAAATGGGAATAGCACTTTCCATATAAGATTATTTTGAGAACTGAATGGCATAAAGTGCTTCGGATAGGGCCTAGGACACAATAAAGGTTTAATGAATATTGGCTATTTATTATTTGCTAACCAGCTGCAACCATCCATCACTTTTTATGTCCCACTACCGAGTCCATATGAACACAGAAATTTTGTTATGGAAGATGTGAAAATACTATTCCGGACACCATGGATGCTATAGAAAATAATTAAATACTGTCTTGAAGAAATTACATGTGGTTTAATTTCTGCCAACTTAATTATTTTGCCCATTTAGTTAATCCAATTTGACATATTATAGAAAGCAATGAGCTATCATTTTCATTTATAATGTATAGGCTGTCATTACATTTTAATCTGTAAGAATAAACTTGGTCTAAATAATTGTTCTGGACTAGCCCCAGACACTATTCCTTTTTCTAGATGAGTCGTCATGTTTACACCAGCAATTTGTCCTTGCAACACTGGTTAGATGCTCAATATCATTTCTTCCATTCCTAACACGAAGGCAGCTGTTTCTGAGCCGTTTGGAAACCTCCATTTTATTTACATGCCAGGTAGTGTATTCCCATGTCTGCTATTTTGCTGCCCATCCCCAACTTCCTTCCAAATGTTTTCTAAAAATTTATCTCAAATGCTGTAACTTGGCTTCTTTTTCTCCTACTTACATTCTGTACTGTACCATCTTCATCTTTAGGAGGCAGTTAAGATAAAAGATTGTGGATCCAGACCCCCTGAATTAAACCCCTAACAGGCTTTATGACCTTAGGCAAGGTACTTCTTGTTAGTACTTCAGTTTCCTCATCCGTAAATCAGGGTTCTTAAAGGTAGCAACTACTGTAGAGAGTAGTTGGAATGGTTAGAGTTAACGTGGAAAATGTTTAGAGTAGTGGTTGGCACATAGTCTATGTACATAAATGATTGCCATCATGATGACTATCTTTTATAATCTCATTTTCAATTGCTGTGCTATTAAATTTATTCATAATGTTACCATTCTAATAAATTAGATGGTATGAAGTAAAACCAAACAGCAGAGGGAACAAGTATAGAACACAGATCCAGAGAAACAATGAAAAAAACACTATGATGAAATTGGAAAATTATGGAAGGTTAGATAGGACAATAATTCCAATAGATAAAAATAAAAAGTCTCAGAAATCTGAGAAGAGGTAGCTAGAAAGATGTAATAAGATGTGTTAAAAAAAAGATAGCTAGAAAACTATCAGTGACCAGCATGGTGATGGAAATCTTCCTAGAGTGATATAGGAGGAGGGATTTCAAAATACCAAGGACTAGCTGAATGTAGGGGGAGGTGGCAGCAGAAATATGGAACAAAAAGGAATGGGAGTGGCAACTTTACGAGAATATTGCAGATGAGTATGGGCTGGAAACAGGAGAAGAAGGGGACATAGAGAGGGACAGATCAACCGTGGAAAAGTGAGAAAGAGCTAAAGCCAAGTTTCTCAGGAGATTATCAATAGAGAAGAAGAGCATGAGGCAAAGGACAGGCTACTGGACAGGGAGTCAAGATACCAAGCGTCTCTGTTCTAACTCTCCCAAGAACCTCCGCCATGACCTTAGGCCAGTGTCTTAATATTAGTGAGCGAGGCAATCTCTAAGGTCCTAAAGTCCTTTTCATCCCTAAATTCTGATAATAATAATAAATGTGAGATGACGGTTGGGTAGGTAAAAGTTATATATGCCAGATAATTTTTGATCTTAGGAAAATAAAAGTCAAGGACATTTCTACATGGCAATGAAAAGATATGAATCCCTATCACCCACAGGGTCATGGATGAATCACACATACTGAGTGATAGAAGCCAGACACAAGATCTTTACACAATATGATTCTGTTCACATGAGGTTCAAAAACAGGCAAAACTGGTCTTTAGTGTTACAAGTCAGAATTGTTACCTTCTGGAGATGGTATTGACACGAGGGAACATTTTGATGTGCTAAAATGTTCTTTATCTTGATTTACATGGGGATTACACAGGTGTGTCCATAGGTCAAAGCAATGGAGCTGTGCACTTTAGAAGAGTTGTACACTTCATTTTGTAAGTTGTATCTCAGCTCAAAAGAAAAATAAGTGAAGATTCCAATTTTTTAAGTGAAAAATGTCTGCTCGAGATGAAAAGTAGGGTGAGTAATTGAAGGCCTTAAAGCAAGACAATTTTTATGGGGTGGTGCCTGGGTCAATGAGATAGGAGAAAATAAGTTATCTCATAGGAGGTACATAGATAGTTTAACTGCCTTATATGGCAAATAATTGCTATTATTGAACTACCTGTCATTTGTATTTAATTTTACACATATATTCCTTATGCACTCATGATATATAACAGTATATATATTAGATCAATGACTGTCAAAATACTCTGCTAAGTGTCTCGATACTTCATGGAAGATGCTAAGGGTCGCCATGGGATAGTGGGGTGACCTAGCTCCCTGATTTCCTCTACCCCTGAATTGGACAGTGCAGCTCTACTTTAATCTATTTTATAAACCATGGTTTGGTCATAAGAGTTAATACATAAACAGGAATTCACCGTTAAAAAATGTTTGAAAATGTGATAGGAATATATACATAGGATGCAGACTATCTATGATCCAGAACTTTATCAGAAAATTCAAAATATATTTAGGCTTCTCTTCATAATTTATTTCAAATGAAAGGTTCGATGCTTCCCAGTGGGCATTGCAAGCCTGAGTGGATGTAGTCTCTGTCCTCAAGTCATTTAAAAGCCATGACCAAAAGCCTCTCAAGTTGAGCCACAGTATTTCTGATCTTCCAAAATTAAAGATTCAGCATGGAAGAAGAGTTGCACTTTTTCTGTTTTGTCTATCAGTTCTGACTTCTTGTTCCCCTGGAAAGGAAAAATCTTGTGTTTACTCTTCTTGCTGCCAAGAGAATATCTGCCTTTTTGTTGAGTTTTTAGAGCTGGGGTGCATGTAAAGAGAACTGGAGGGCCAATGAGATTTTGTGAGTGTTTTATGGAGTGTGTGTCATACACTAGTTCCTTATTTATACAGTTGGGTTGGGGGGAGGAAGGCGGTGCCTATGATGATCACTGTTATTATTATAATTCTAACCACGTATCCCACCAACTGGAGTTTCCTGTTTTCACCACCTTTGACAGCCACCTCTGCCTTCCCACCCAGCAGGTTCATTCTTCCCTCCATCTGTTCAATTGACATTTATGACACTCATCAGGCATTTGTTTTCATACCTCTCCAAATTTAAATATTGTTCATTCTTTTTGTGCTTATTCAGAATGCACATCCATCATCAGCACAGTAAATGCTAGACTTTATCCTCAGTAAGGCTTCCTTTTCCAGGGACCTAGTGGATATTTAAAAGCTCCCAATCATGAATGTTGGCAAAGTCTTTCATTGTAGTGTATGTGTGTGTGTGTGTGTGTGTGTGTGTGTGTGTGTATAAAGAGAGACAGTCAGATTGTATTTTAATGTACTATCTACCTTGATTAATAAAGCTGTCCACATCTTATATTTCTTCTTCCTCGTATACCTTGGTGTCTTTATGTACACAAACTTCCCCCAATAAATATATATA
>NW_016804208.1:1700604-1728125 GCF_001698545.2 Rhinopithecus bieti | reverse complement strand
TGTATAAAAAATAGATATTCTAAAGTAGTTTCAATATCTTATTTTCCATTAAAAAATTCCAATGTGGGCCATTTATGCTGATGTAACCCCTCCTTGACAACCTTATTATTTTAACTATCTCTATATTTTATCCTTTGCTCATAGATTTGATACTGGCTAACCAAAATTAGGAAGAAAAATATGTACTTTGCACTTTTGTACCATGAATTATTTTCACAAGATGAACATGTTTTAATCTGTGAGAATATAATTTATGTTCTAATGAGCAAGGAGTTTTAGAGGATCAGATTAGTGAAGCATTGAGAAGCTGGAACAGCACACCACATTCCTGAACTTCCCACACAAACGTTTCCATGCACTTTAGTCTGTTCCAAAACCTCAGCTTTCCTATAACCTCACGAGAAGCCTCCTGCCACTATACTTTCATGATAAGCTTTAGATATATTTATTTTACTGTCTCACCTTCTGCATAAAAGGATTTAGAAGGACAGAAGGGGTTCTAAAATTTATTATCTTTCAAAGAATTTATGTTGGTGGTTTTTAGCTCTAGAAACCTTTGTTTCAAACAAAACATTACCCAAGTGTAGAAAAAAAATAAGTGTTCAGGTGCTCCGGGTGAATTAGGATGGGGCCTGGAGTCCTGAGAGTAGGGCTTGTTCCCACCTGATGGTGGCCCTGGAGGGATTCTTCAGAGCAGCGTGAAGTCTACCAATTTGCAGGCATGGTTCTCAATTCTGGCTTCCCTTTAGAGCCATCTGAGGAGCTTTTTAAGACTGGGCGTGGTGGCTTACGCCTATAATCCCAGCACTTTGGGAGGCTGAGGTGGGTGGATCATTTGAGGTCAGGAATTTGAGATCAACCTGACCAACATGGTGAAACCCCGTCTCTAACCAACAACAACAAAACAACACACACACACACACACACACACACATACACACACACACACACACATGCTCCAGGTGTGGTGGTGTGCGCCTGTATGTCTAGCTACTTGGGAGGCTGAGGAGGGAGAATCACTTGAACCTGGGAGGTGAAACCTACAAGTGAGCGGAGATCACACCACTGCACTCCAGCCTGGGCAACAGAGTGAAACCGTGTTTCAAAACAAAACAAAACAAAAGACCCCACCCTGGAGACTGTGATCTAATTGATAAGCGTGAAGGACCCAGACCATTGTTTTTGTTCAGGATCTCAGATATTCAGTGTGTAGCCATAGTTAAGAGCTGCTTTAGAGCTATGCTTCTCAAATTTAAGTCTGCATCAGAATCACCTGGGAGCTTATTAAAATACTGCTTGCTGGACCTGGCTCTCTAAGTGTCTGATTCTGTAGATCTGGAGTGTGGCCCAAGCATCTACATTTCTAACAAGATCCCAGGTGATGCTGATGCTGCCGGTCCAGAGAGTACATTTATAGAACCACTGCTTTGGAGAAATGGCGAAATTGGCCAGGATTATATATCACATCTGCTACAATCTGAAAAGAAATCAACTTTGACTGAGTTTATTCTTTTCTACCCTTTTTGACTGGAAAAATATAATTATTTTGTCTAGAAGTGCTATTACGGAAGTAATCAGTTATTTTGGGCAGGCATTTGGGGTCTTAGGTTGTGGTTTCCTCTCTGTATTAACCCTCCATCCCAAAACCTGCCACAGTGTTTTCTTCGATGACTAATTACACTGGAACCAATTTTTCAAATTATAAGAACATTGAGACAATATGTTGAAGAGAGTCTTACTTTAAAATGAAGAAATGAACAAACACAATAGAGTCTGCAATGTGTGACTTATGAGTCCATGGGCTATGATGGATAACCAAAAGCAAATGAAAGCCTGCATTAACCTTTGAGGAAATTTACTTTATTTTTGAGATGGAATCTCACTCTGTCGCCCAGACTGGAGTGCAGTGGCGCAATCTCAGCTCACTGCAACCTTCGCCTCCCAGGTTCAAGCAATTCTCCTACCTCAGACTCCCGAGTAACTGGGATTACAGGCACAGGCTACCATGCCTGGCTAATTTTTGTATTTTTAGTAGAAACGGGGTTTCATCATGTTGGCCAGGCTGGTCTCAAACTCTTGACCTCAAGTGATTCACCTGCCTCAGCCTCCCAAAGTGCCAGGATTACAGGCCTGAGCCACGGTGCCCAGTTGCCTTTGAGGAAATTAATTAAAGTATCACTCAGCTCTCCTGCTGCCTTCACATCTCTTTCTATACACTTTTACTACCTTCTCAACAGAGATCTATGGAGAGGAGCAGAAAATATTTAGTTCATGACAATCATTGGGCCAACCAGATTTAGAAAAAAGAGTTCATATTTATGAAAGGATAAACAAAGTTTGGGACTCAAGTAGACTTCCTACCAGAATATCTGCTTGGAAGTATGGTGTAGACTCAGTCACTTAGAATCACATAGCATGTGAGATCAAGCTGAGCGTATATAAGGTACTTCCTTGAACTGGGAGGATGGAGGCTGGGGGATGAGTGGGTCACAGAGTCTAGGTACTTATTTCTTGTGATAATCATAGGTGTTACAAGGCATGTGTCAGTGGAAGGGTCCACCCAATGCACTCCCTCATTGCCTACCTACAGTGAGTGCACCAATAGAGGCAAGAGTTTGGAGAAGGGCTGATAGGCATGGAAAGGATTGTTGACTGTTGTGGATTAAATTGTGTCCCTTCAAAATTCATATGTTGACATCCTAAGCCCAGGTATCTCAGAATATGACCCTATTTGGAAATAGGGCTGTCGTAGATGTAATTAGTTAAGATGAGATCATTAGTGTGGGCCCTAATCCAATTTGACTGGAGTCCTTATAGAAAGGGGATATTGGAACACTGAAAGCCATGCACACAGGAAGAATGCCATGTGAAGATGAAGGCAGAGATTCGGCCGATGTTTCCACAAGCCAAGGAGCCAATCCTGCTGACACCTGCATCTCAAACTTCTGGTCTACAGTACTGTGAGACAATACATTTCTGTTCAAGCCACCCAGTTTGTGGTACTTTGCTATGGCAGCCCTGGCAAACTAAAATACTGACCTTGATTGGCATGTTAGACAACTGTGCTGTGGTGTAAGCCCCGTAATACCACTCCCTGGGAACTCAAGCATGTGTCTTATGAGGGAGCCAACATTGGCTAAGGCACAGAAGACCAGACACGACCATCCAGATACGTGACAACCAACAGGTCAGGTCCATGGGAGCAGCCAGGAAAGAAACAAGCCGGTAATAAATACTTGTCCCCTTCCTGCTCCCTGCTTCCTCAATCAAGGATGCTGGGTCTCCAAGAGGGAGCAGGAAATAGCTGTTGGAGTCAGAACACATCACCTGTTTCCCACTCTAGGTATTCAGAGTTGCAGTTCAAAGCTGTTGGGAGCAAGGATGGTGGGGACATAAGGCATGAATTTACATTATTTGAGATGAAAATTTTAAACAAGATTGAATTTTAATTGTTCAAAGAGACCAGAATATAACAGAATTTACTCAAGATATGGCTAAGGGATGGGAAAGGGAAATTTCAGAAAGTCTTGAAAAATTGTGGCCAAAGAAAAAAATAAAGTGTTTCATGATTATATTTATTCCCCTGAGAGTTATGTTTATTGGAACTGGGCAAAAACTAGTTTAAAAATTATTATTATTATTATTATTATTATTATTATTACCATACAAAGCTAATATTTTACACTTAAAAGTATCTTCTGGGCTAAGTGATTTGCGTACATTATATTAATTAATCAATTCCTACAGAATCCCAGAGAGATATGGGATGAACTGTTATTATTACAGGTTAAGAAACTGAGTCCCATAGAGGGTAACTTGTGTTAAAGCCACTCAGCTAGCAAGGGTTAAGAGCCAAGATTTCTACCAACAAATATCTGAGGGGACCCAGGAGGGCCCTGGCTCCCCATGGTGTTACACTGCCTCTAGATACTTTGTTTCTGAACCTCATTTCTTCTGCCTTCCAGCCACAAGTGGGTTTTTCTCCGGAGCTTTCTGGGAAACGCTCACACAGGGAAATAGTGCAGCAACTGCCTGTGACATGCAACTAAGAGATATGACTACTACAAACAAAAACAGCCTCAAATATTGAGATGAATTTCAGTCTCCCTCAGAATTTCTGAAAACAAGTGCTCAATTTACCATTTCATCTGGAAACAAAATCATAATCCCAGTTCTAAGGACTAGTCAACAACCCACCCTGATTCCAGTTAATATGGCCTTAGTCATGACTCAACACTTCATAAAACCAAGTTAGGTTGATGTGAAAAATAAAATTGCCACCCAAGTTAAGAAAAATAAGGCAGAATATAAAATTGTGTATATACCACAGTTCCAATTCAATTCCAGTAGAGAGAAATAAATTAAAATATTAACCATGATTATTTCTTACTGATAATGTAGTGAGTAACTTATATTTTCTATTTTATTCTTCTGAATGTTCCTTTTTTTTTCCAATAAGCATGTATTTCTCTGCAGAAAACTCTACTGCTACAAGGTGTTTGTAGCCACTACCAAATGCTTCAGCATAACAAAACATTTATCTTCCTAAATTTCAGGAAAACATTTCCTAGTCTCATCACTATTACTGTAACACATTCTGCCTTAAAAGTTATATTTCTGCCTTTCCCCATCATTTAAAACATGTTGTATCTCCTTTGCCGCTGTTTTTATTAGTGTGGTCATATAGTATTCCATGATTGAAAGTGGGGAAGGAGACATTGTGGCTTTCATTTCATTTTTGGTGGACCAGCAAAACAAGATTGATGATTTTCCGTGTGTGTAAGGTATCTTTCATCTTGTAATTGGTTTTGAAATATTCTCAAGTTCCACTCCAAACTCCACCCTGTGTGCCGAGATTTATGAGAAAAGGAATTATCTGAAAGCTCTAAATAGACAAAATTACCAAGCAAAAGGACTTTGCTGACCATCTAGTCCAATTTTTTTATTTTACAAATGAGAGAATAAATGCCAGAATGACTCGTCCACAGTCATTCACCCAGCAAGCATCAGAACCCAGACTAAAACTCCAGACCAATCATGTATATGAATGAGGCTTGTATAGATACTTTAGCAGATAATAGTCATGGTAATCAAATGACTTTGATCAGCTAATATCAAGGGTGTTTCTAAGGGAAAAAATAAGTTTTCTAGGAAAATGTCTTGAAAATCTGCTTGGGATTGAGGTTGAAGCCTTGAGTTCACAATGGTTAGAAGGAGAGAGAGCTTCTCTGTTAGATGTAAAACAAGAATGAGCTGTAGGGTGGGAGCTGGAGCCCATTAGGCTAAAATGGCCAAGGAGATTTTAAGATCAGGGATGTTTAATATTTAATTTTATGCTATTCCAACAGTGGAACAACAACAAGCTGTAGTGCAAAAAACCAAGGTTTACTACACTCAGGAAATCACAGGCAGGAAGTATTAACCACTGATTAATTATAGAAATGTTAGGGAGGGAATTGAGTTTCCTGTGGAGTAAATAAAGGAAGTTTGATACATTCATCTCTACATTTTTGGGTATGAGTTGTCCCCGGTTGACCTATGAGATCTAGTAGTATTCTAGCTAACAGCTATTGTACAGCCTTTCATGTGTTAGATAATGCCATAACAACTTTTTATATATTTCTTGTAATATCTGGAACATCTTTACAAACAAGTTATTATTATTACCCCTTATTTCTAGAATACAACACACAGGCTTAGAGAAGTAAATAGTTAGATCCAAATGTTGCCTCCTCCACTTGCCACCTTGGTGATCTCAGGCAGATCATTTAGTCTCTGAGTATCTGTTTTCTCAACTCTGAAATGGGGATAATAATTCTGTTCAGGTTGAATGCTGAAAGTACTATGCAAATCACCTAGCACAGTGTCTTCATTAGGGAAGGTGCTCACTAAACCGATTGGTAAATGGAAATTAGGACAACATAAACATATATTTGAAAACATTTCCTAAAGGTTGAATGAGGCATAGTTAAGGGAAGTATGACATAATATTAATTCTCATTCTGTCTTCAAACATGACTGATGAAGATGTATACTGAATGATATGGTTTGGCTATGTCCCCACCCAAATCTCATCTTGAATTGTCAATCCCACAATTCCCAATATCGTAGGAGGAACCCAGTGGGAGGTGATTGAATTATGGGGGTGGGTCTTTCCTGTGCTGTTCTCATGATAGTGAACAAGTCTCAGGAGATCTGATGGTTTTAAAAACAGGAGTTTCCCTGCACAAGCTCTTTTTGCCTGCCACCATCCATGTAAGACATAATTTGCTACTTGCCTTTCACCTTCTGCCATAATCATGAGGCCTCCCCAGCCATGTGGAACTGTAAGTCCAACAAACCTCTTTATTTTGTAAATTGCCCTGTCTCAGTTATGTCTTTATCAGCAGTGTGAACATGGACTATTACAGTAAATGGGTACCAGTAGAGTGGGACACTGCTGAAAAGATACCCAAAAATGTGGAAGCAACTTTGGAACTGTGTAACAGGCAGAGATTGGAATAGTTTGGAGGTCTCAGAAGAAAAGAGAAAACGTGGGAAGTTTGGAACTTCCTAGAGACTTGCTGAATGACTTTGACCAAAATGCTGATAGCAATATGGACAATAAAGTCCAGGATGAGGTGGTCTCAGATGGAAATGAGGAACTTGGGAACTGGAGCAAAGGTGACTCTTGTTATGTTTTAGTCAAGAGATTGGTAGCATTATGCCCCTGCCCTAGAGATTTGTGGAACTTTGAACTTGAGAGATATGATTTAGGGTATCAGTGGAAGAAATTTCAAAGTAGCAAAGGATTCAAGAGGTGACTTGGGTGCTGTTAAAGGCATTCAGTTTTATAAGGGAAGCAGAGCATAAAAGTTTGGAAAATTTGCAGCCTGACAATGTGATAGAAAAGAAAATCCCATTTTCTGAGGAGAAATTCAAGTTGGCTGCAGAAATTTGCATAAGTAATGAGAAGCCAAATATTAATATTCAAGAAAATGGGGAAAATGTCTCCAGGGTATATCAGAGGTCTTCACGATAGCCCCTCACATCACAGGCCCAGAGGTCTAGGAGGAAGAAGTGGTTTCATGGGCAGGGCCCAGTGTCCCCACGCTGTGTGCAGTCTAGGACTTGGTGCCCTGTGTCCCAGCCACTCCAGCTGTTGCTGAAAGGTGCCAACGTAGAGCTCAGGCCATGGCTTCAGAGGGTGCAAGCCCCAAGCCTTGGCAGCTTCCATGTAGTGTTAAGCCTGCAAGTGCACAGAAGTCAAGAATCAGGGTTTGGGAACCTTCACCTAGATTTCAGAGGATGTATGGAAGCACCTGGATGTCCAGGCAGAAGTTTGCTGAAGGGGCGGGTCCCTCATGGAGAACTTCTGCTAGGGCATTGCAAAAGGTAAATATGGGGTCACAGCTCCACACAGAGTCCCTACTAAGGAACCAGCTAGTGGAATTTTGAGAAGAAGGCCATCATCCTCAGACCCCAGAATGGTAGATCCACTGACAGCTTGCACCATGTGCCTGGAAAAGCCACCAACACTCGATGCCAGCCCATGAAAGTAGCCAGGAGTGAGGATATACCCTGCAAAGCCACATGGGTGGAGCTGCCTAAGACCATGGGAACCCACCTCTTGCATCAGCATGACCCAGATGTGAGACATGGAGTCAAAGGAGATCATTTTGGAGCTTTAAGATTTGAATGCCCTGCTGGGTTTCGGACTTTCATGGGAACTTTAGCCCCTTTATTTTGGACAATTTTTCCCATTGGGAATTGTATTTACCCAATACCTGTGCCCTCATTATATGTAGGAAGTAACTAACTTGCTTTTGATTTTACAGGCTCATAGCCAGAAGAGGCTTGCCTTGTCTCAGATAAGACTTTGGACTGTGAACATTTGAGTTAATGCTGAAATGAATTAAGACTTTGGGGGACTATTGGGAAGGCATGATTTGTTTTGAAATGTGAAAACATGAGATTTGGGAGGGACAAGGGGCAGAATGATATGGTTTGGCTGTGTCCCCACCCAAATCTCATCTTGAATTGTAACTCCCACCATTCCTACATGTTGTGGGAGGGACCCAGTGGAATGTGATTGAATTATGGGGGTGGGTCTTTCCTGCTCTGTTCTTGTGATAGTGAACGAGTCTCAGGAGATCTGATGGTTTTAAAAACAGGAGTTTCCCTGCACAAGCGCTCTTTGCCTGCTGCCATCCATGTAAGACATGACTTGCTCCTCCTCGCCTTTCACCTTTTGCCATGATTGTGAGGCCTCCCCAACCACTTGGAACTGTAAGTCCAATAAATCTCTTTATTTTGTAAATTGCCTAGTCTCAGGTATGTCTTTATCAGAAGTGTGAAAGTTGACTAATACACTGAAGTAGCCTATTATGAGGAAGAAAACTTTGATTCTATTCTAAAAATTTAATAAAGATTGGAATTATGAAAGGCTTGACTATATTTTCTCTTCCTCTCTTGCTCCTCTTAGTTTCACTCTTCTTCCTTAAATTTTTTTTATATTAGACACTATTCTTAAATAAAATGAGTATTATCTCACAACTCAAAGCAGCTCCACTGGCCTGTTGCCCTTACAGAGGGATGTGAGGTTCATATTCTTTTTTGTAATTTTATTTTTGAGACAGAGTCTCACTCTGTTGCCCAGGCTGGAATGCAGTGATATGATCTCGGCTCACTACAGTCTCTGCCTCCTAGGTTCAAGTGATTCTCCTGCCTCAGCTTCCTGGGCTAGGATTATAGGTGACTGCCACCATGCCTGGCTACTTTTTCAATTTTTAGTAGAAATGAGGATTTGTCATGTTGGCCATGCTGGTCTTCAACTCCTGCCCTCAGGTGATCTGATTGCCTCCACCTCCCAAAGTGTGGGATTACAGGCATGAGTCATTGTGCCCAGCCAGGTTCATATTCTTTATAGCTAGTAAACTTTCTGAAAGAAGGAAATTTGTTTTTTTTTTTGTTCACTGATCTCTCACAAAGGTCTAGGACAGTTGCTCAACTTACAGGAGGCATTTTAAAAACATTTATGAAATGATTGAAAATTTTTAAAAAATTCAATGTATAGATTCTTTTTACAATATTATGCTATATAATTGTACTACTGGGAACTCCTCCATAGAGTCAGAGGCAGGGAGCAGATACTGCTTGCTCAAGCTCTAGTTCCAGACACAGGCAATGAACACCACTGTCTCTAAGATATTACTAGTCAATTATAGCCTCTATTTTTTGAATAAGGAAACTGAGATGCAGCAAAAATGTTCTAAAACTGAGTACAGAAGACTTTACATCATTAGTGGTTTTCTGACCGGTTGACCACAAGCCTCCCTGTTTGACTATTTCAAAACTGCTAGGACTGTCACACATTCAATAGCCTGACTACTTTATCTGTACATGGGAAAGACCCAAACCATAGGCACAGAATGCTGACTTATCTCTTCTTCCTTCCCTATTCTACTTTCCTTCAATAGGTTAATAGTTTTTGTTGTTGTTGTTGTTGCTTTTGCTTTTGCCTTTAGTGAACCAAACTGTTAATTCTCCCCAGAGACTAATTTGATGTCATACTTTCTAAATTAGAAAAGTTTGCTGAAGAATCTCTAATGTCTCTGTACAGGCTAATTGTAGCACGCTGCCAACAAGAATTTGAATTCAGTGTAATTTGCTGGAAATGTTTGAGAACTTGGCATTCCCAACATCTCTCCTCTGTGCTGTGTTAAAATTTAAAAAGGTCTCCCCTGCTTCTTTTTCATTCCCTGACACTGGACCCCAGACCTTGAACTCTGACTTTTCCATTCTTACTGCTCACTTAGGAGAAAGAAATTATGGCCCCAGGATGGCTTCCTCAGAGGATCATCCTGATAACTAAAACTCCAATGTGCCTTTTTTAGTCCCTTGTGGGTTTTAGTAAAAGTAATCTGGGAAAGTCTTAGAGTGCCTTGAAATCTCCGCATACGTATGGAGAAGTCTTTGTGAGAAAAAACATCTAATGCCATTATTAATAGTCACAACAGAAAGACTGGAGTGAGTTTTTAGTGACATAGTCAAGCAAATCCTCAGACTTTCCTATAGCCCCAGTTAGAACCACATTGAATTAGATCACTAGAGTCAACTGATCAACTCATAAATGATCAATGGGGAAGAGATAGAGAAAACAATATCCCCAAGACTGATATTTTGTGGAGATTAACAAGAATATCTACAACGTTTGTGTATAAACATTTGTGAGATTAACAATAAATTTTAGACACTATACACATATAGATACAATTACAAGGATATGTAGACAAGAAATAAAGCATACAAATTTATAAGTCATATGTCCTTCAAAACTATTCCTTTTTTTTCCCCTCTCCTCTGTTTTTCATCAATCCATTGAGGTCACACAGCTGTGATTCAGGCCTTGGTGACAGAGATGAATCAGAGATGGCACAAGGGTCTGGAATTGTTGGCCAGCCTTATAACAAATTGTTCATCCATTAACCAGAAATGATGTATTGCTCTGATTCTGTTATGGTGGCCCCCAAATGTCAGCTAGGATATTTTGGAATTATTCCTATTACTTAGGCAGAGCTATCTTATTTCTGCTTCTTCACATAATACTGAAAAAAATGAGTAATAGGAAAATTATCCTTAGTTCTTTGAGTCTTCTTCAAAATGCCAGAGTGCTACCATGTTTTCTAGTTTACTTAGAGTCTCAAATGAAATGCTTTTCTTGGTTCAGGTTGAACAGATACGATCTGATATACCCAAGTAAAATGAATAATGTTGATTATATAAATTATTATTTTCCTGCACTCCAATTTTAGACATAGGTTTCTCAGTGGACTGTGTGCTAGGTAACCCAAATGATGTCTACCAAGCTAGCCTCAGATTAAGTTAATTTTAATTAATTTTCACTTAAAAATTCTTGGTTAAGAACTTGGGCTTGAGAATCTTACTGGTCTAGATTCCATTTGCAGTTTAATCACTTATTTGTTATGTGTTTTTAGACAGGTTTTTAAACTTTGAAGTCTCAATGTCCTCACTTGAAGAAAGTGGAGAATATTTACCTCATAGGTTGGTTGAGGTAATTTTTTTTGCTTATAAGAAATAAATGAGATAATGTGTACCAAATACTTAGCACAGTCCACAAGCTAAATGGCAGCTGGTTTAACATCATGATGTTAGGGGCATATGGCTTGGTTTAACAAATAAGGCTTACAGCGAGAATAAGGAAATTACTGAGAATAAAGTAAGTGCTCCATATTTGAGGTCTAGATAAGCATCTTTTGCAGAGGTCCACTACCTCTCTACATGGCTGCTAGGAGAAGCCATGTCATCTCAAAATGGAGCAGGGGGGATTAGGGGGGCTGATAAAGGGGAGAATATCCTCAGTTTTATGTAAGTGCAGTGCTGGTGAGCAAAAGCTACTCCTTATTCTGACTTTCTTGTGGGAGAGAGGACAGGAATACTTCCTCTTGTTGAAGCCAAATGGGAAAACCTCAAGATTTAGAGAGGCTGCAGTATCATACCCCACTGGTCTTCTGTCTAGCTACTTAGATTGCTTACCTGCACTTGCCTTCTGACACAGATGAAATAGTACTGGAGAGAGATAATGAGGTTTCCAGAGTGTGGAAGAAGGATTCCTTAGGAGCCACACACCACACCCTGAGTGGGAGGGGGAGCTCATGGGTCAAATGAGAGTAAGGGGTCAGTGATGCTAGAGAGACCATAGGAAGGACTGGGTTCCCTTGGAAGAAGTGGGGGAGTTTTCCAAGGGACTGACAATGTTTGAAAACCAAGGAACTGACAATGTTTGAAAATAAGATGCTTTGAATAGAACCTGAGAGTGAAGCTCTAAAGTAAACTGCTGAATCTTAAGAACAAAATAAGGCTGTTTGAGTGCAATAAAAATAGAAGTCAAGACTAAGAAAATTGCTCACAACCATGCAGTTGCATGGAAATTAAATAACATGCTCCTGAATGACTTTTAGGTAAATAATGAGATTAGGGCAAAAGTGAAAAAAAAAAAGAATTCTTTGAAACTAATAAGAACAAAGATACAACATACCAGAATCTCTGGGACACAGCTATGGCAGTGTTAAAAGGGAAATTCATAGCACTAAATGCCCACATCAAAAAGTTAGAAAGATCTCAAGTTAACAGCTTAACATCAAAACAGAAAGAATTAGAGAAGCAAGAACAAATCAACCCCAAAGCTAGTCGAAGACAAGAAATAACCAAAATCAGAGCTGAACTGAAGGATATCAAGACACAAAAAACCATTCAAGAAATCAACAAGTCCAGGAGTAGGTATTTTGAAAAAATTAATAAGATAGTTAGGCTGCTAGCTAGACTAATACAGAAAAGAGAGAAGATCCAAATAAACACAATCAGAAATGACAAAGAGAATGTTACCACTGACCTCACAAAAATTAAAAAAACCATCAGACACTACTACTAACACTGCTATGTACACAAACTAGAAAACCTAGAAGAGATGGATAAATTCCCGGACACATAAAACGTCTTAAGAATGAACGAGGAAGAAATTGAATCCCAAACACACTAATAATGAGCTCCGAAGTTGAGTCAGTAATAAATAGCCTACCAGCCAAAAAAAGCCAAGGACCTGATGGATTCACAGTCAAATTCTACCAGATGTACAAAGAAGAATTGGGAGCATTTCTACTGAAACTATTCCCAAACATTGAGGAGGAGGGACTCCCACCCAACTTATTCTATGAGGCCAGCAGCATCCTGAGACCAAAACGTGGCAGAGACACAACAAAAAAGAAAATTTCAGGCCAATATCCTTGAAGAACATTGATGCAAATCTCCTCAACGAAATGCTAGCAAACTGAATCCAGCAGCACATCAAAAAGTAAATCCACCGCAATCAAGTAGGCTTCATCCCTGGGATGCAAGGTTGGTTCAACATATGCAAATCAATAAATTTGATTCATCATGTAAACAGAACTGAAGACAAAAATCACATGATTATGTCAATAAACGCAGTACAGACTTTTGATATAATTCAACACCCCTTCATGTTAAAAACTCTCAATAAACTAGGTATTGAAGAAACATACTGCAAAATAATATGAGCCATCTATGACAAACCCAGAGCCATCATTATACTGAATGGGCAAAAGCTGGAAGCATTCCCCTTGAAAACCAGCAAAAGACAAGGATGCCATCTCACATCACTTCTGTTCAATATAGTATTGGAAGTCCTAGCCAGAGCAATCAGGAAAGAGAAATAAATAAATGGCATCCAAATAATAAGAGGGGAAGTCAAATTATCTCTTTTTTGCTGAAACATGATTCTGTATCTAGAAAGCCCATAGTCTTGACCCAAAACCTCCTTCAGCTGATAAACGACTTCAGCAAAGTCTCAGGATACAAAATCAGTGTGCAAAAATTACAGCCAGGCCAAGACCCAAATCAGGAAGGCAATCTGATTCACAATTGCCACACACACATAAAATAAAATACCTAGGAATACAGCCAGGGTGAAAGATCTCTACAAATGAGAATGATAAAATACTGATCAAAGAAATCAGAGAAGACACAAACAAATTGAAAAATATCCCATGCTCATGGAAAGAATCAATATCATTAAAATGTCTGTACTGCCCAAAGCAATGTACAAATTCAATGCTATTCCTATTAAAATACCAATGACATTATTCACAGAACTAGAAAAAAACTATTTTAATATTCATATGGGAACCAAAAAAGAGCCCAAATAGCCAAGGCAATCCTGAGCAAAAAGAACAAAGCTGGAGATACCACTCTACCTGACTTTAAAATATACTACAGGGCTACGATAACCAAAACAGCATGGTACGGGCACAAAAACAGGCACATAAACCAAAGGAACAGAAGAAAGAGCCCAGAAATAAAGCTGCACACCTACAATCATGTGATCTTTGACAAAACTGACAAAAACAAGCAATGGGGAGAAGATGCCCTATTCAATAAATGGTGCTGGGATAACTGGCTAGCCATACACAGAAAATTGAATTTGGAACCCCTCCTTATACTATATACAAAAATCAGCTCAAGATGGATTGAAGCCTTAAATGTAAAACCCAACACTATAAAATCCCTGGAAGACAACATAAGCAATACAATCCTGGACATAGGAATGGACAAAGATTTCATGACAACGACACCAAAAGCAATCATAACAAAAACAACAATTGACAAGTGGGATCTAATTAAACTTAACAGCTTCTGCACAGTAAAAGAAGCTATCAACAGAGTGATAGCTATGGAATGGGAGACAACCTATGGAATGGGAGAAAATATTTGCAAACTATGACAAAGGTTTAATATCCAGCATCCGTAAGAAACTTAAATTTACAAGAGAAAAACAAACAACCCCATTAAAAAGTGGGCAAAGGACATGAACAGACACTTCTCAAAAGAAGACATACATGTGGGCCAAGAGCATATGAAAATGCTCAACATCAATGATTATTAGAAAATGCAAATCAAAGCCACAATGAGATACCATCTCACACCAGTCAGAATGGGTATTATTAAAAAGTCAAAAAATAACAGATACTGGCAAGGTTGCCCACAAAAGGAAACACTTGTACACTGTTGGTAGAAGTGTAAATTAGTTCAATCTTTCTGGAAAGCAGTATGGCAATTCCTCAAATAGCTAAAAGCAGAACTATCATTTGACCCAGCAATCCCACTACTGGGTATATACCCAAAATATATAAATTGTTCCACCATAAAGACACATGCATGTGAATATTCGTTGCAGTGCTATTCACAATAGCAAAGATATGGAAAGATGTAAATGCCCGTAAATGACAGATTGGATAAAGAAAATGTGGCACATATATGCTTTAGAATACTATGCAGCCATAAAAAGAATAAGATCATGTCTTTGTGGGAACATGGATGGAGCTGGAGGCTATTATTTGTAGCAAACTAATGCAAGAACAGAAAAGCAAATACTGCATGTTCTCACTTATAAGTGGAAGTCAAATGATAAGAACTTAAGAACACAAAGAAGGAAACAACAGACAGTGGAGTCTACTTGAGGGTAGAGGGTGGGAGAAAGGAGGGGAGAAGAAAAGATAATTACTGGGTACTGGACTTAATATCTGGGTGATAAAATAATCTGTACAGCAAACCCCCATGTAACAAACTTTACATGTACCCCCGAACATAAAAGTCTTAAAAAAGGCTGTTTTAATAACTCTCCATGAAGTTGGATAGATTTATTAATAGAACTCCCTGCTCAGGGGAAAAGGGGAGCTTGTTAAATTGTATTTATGCCATCTTGGAGCCCAGAAACAGAATGTGAAATACTTTTATCTTTTTGAGTCTTAAGTAAGATCAGTCTACAAATGTGATATCTCTCGTCTGACTTTATGACATTTAATTTTTTTACTTCATGGAATTTCTATAGGTTTAGACCATCTCAACCTTATATTTTCATTACCGTTCCCCTAAGAGCCTTTTTAGATTTATTTAGGTTTCCCTCCCCCCATGAAATCTTAATATCCAGTTCTACTGTATATCTCTTTATGTGCTCAACATATATTTGTGCTTTATACATAACAATAGCAAGATGCTTTTAACCTCAAGAATCAGTTTTTATCCCTTTGGGAGCAATGTTGCCCCTATGGAGATTGCATGGATTTGAGTGACAGAGAGAAGCACCTAACTAACTTGAGCCTTAGTTCCCTCATCTCTAAAATGAAGAATTCGGCTCAGTTCAATCAATATTTCTTATGCCCTAGGCATTGTTCTAGGGCCTATAGCTGCAAGGGTGAAGGAGACATGGATGCTATTCTTACCGAGATGATTGCTGTGTGTTCTGCAAAGAGCATTTTCAGTATGTAATATGTTCCATAGCAAGGTTTATGATGGATATAGTAGTTTTTCTTGAACGATGTCTTTAGGATACTGTGAAAATTTTTTTTCTAATTTTAAAAGTTTATTCTAAAATAAAATTAAAATATTTTACTGAAAAAAGAGATTTCTCAAAATGTTAGAGTTGAGAAGACCCTGGAGATTATCTCATTCAAACATCCTGGGCCCTCTCAGACACATACGGAAGAGTTGTTGCTGCTGGCTACTGAACTGGCCATAACTATTTGTCTGGTGCTGTCACTTCAGTCCCAACTCTGTTGCCAACAGACTGAGTGACCTTGGTCAAATTATTGACCATTTCTAGGTCTCCATATCCTCACTTATGAAATTTAGAAGATGAACTGGAGGAATTTCCAAGGCTTCTTTCATTATGAAAATTTTAAGATTCTCAGATTTTTTTCTTATGTGTACAATAAGGTGTGCTAGTATTCAAAAACAGTGTAAAATTAATGTAGCATATTATTTAATAGAAGCATATACCTTCCCTTAGGGATGAAAGCTGAAAATAAGCCAGACTGTATGTTAGATAGCAAGACTGATTCTTTATTTAGTTTTTCATGTATTTTCCTAAATCTCACCCAGACTGGAGTGTAGTGGTGTGATCTCATTCACCGCAACCTCCGCCTCCCAGGCTCAAGCAATTCTCCTGCCTCAGCCTCCCAATTAGCTGGGATTACAGACACATGACATTATCGCCTGGCTAATTTTTATATTTTTAGTAAAGAAGGGGTTTCACCATGTTGGTCAGACTGGTCTCAAACTCCTGAACTTAAATGATTCACCCGCCTCAGCCTCCCAAAGTGCTGGGATTGCAGGTGTAAGCCCCCACGCCTGGCTTCCTTCAGACTTTTTTATTGCTTTCCTTTTCTACCTTCAAAAAGCACAAGTGAAACCCTGCCTGAATTGATTTCTTTACTATGTTTGAAATTGATTTTGGGTATATGGCCAAACCTTTTAATTCTTAGTTCAATGATCAGCAATTTTCATTATTTACTAACATTACATTGAATTGCCAGTATGAGAAAATTATTATTGGCAATAACCTGTTCTGCTCCCTTCTGGATCTCATTTACCTCTGTGGTATTCCTGAACATCTTCTTTTTGTCTTTAGGACTCAGGCCAAGACTGGCTAATTCTTTGTCATGATTTAGCACTGAATCATTTTGATTATTCTCTGATGTGTGTTCTCAGACATAGAATGTCCTCCTATAGCATTCTATGCAAAACTGCACATAGCGGCATTCCCTAGTGAAATTTCATCAGTACTTTATGTGATGCCAAAATAACATCAAATACCATAAAATATGGTTTATAATAATCTTACTTGCTTTTCTTTCTCAGCTGTCAAAGATTATACAGATGGTTTGGTGAAAAGTCCACATTTACTCCCACAGAGTTCCCTTCACATTTCTACTTGATAATAATTTTTAACGTTCATTCCTAATCTTTTTTTATTATAAAACAGCTTCATTTTGAGAAGTGGGATAGAAACAATTTTCTCCAGATGAGAGGATGGTAATCCTTTCCTGGGATTGTGTATGTGGGTTGGGGAATGGTGGGAAGAGAAGATTCGTCACAGCCCACATGTTCTGTGTGGACATAATTCTGATGTAAAACATTATGGGTAAAGGATGAGAGATTGACAGCATCATCAAGGCAAAACTGGTATCCTAGGACAGTGCTATCCAACAGAACTTCCTATGATGATGGAAATGTTCTGTCTGAACTATGTAATATAGTGTCTATTGAGCACTTGAAATGTGGCTATTGTGACTAAGGAAATGAGTTTTTAATATTATTTGATTTGTACCAATTTAAAATGAAATAGCTGCATGTGGCTGGTGGCTACCGTATTCTTATCATAACCCCAGGAAGCAATGTGACTAGATGCAGGGCCCAGAGACCTGTTTAAAGTTGAACTTACATCTCTGTTCCACTATTGCGTAACTGTGTTCCTAGGGAGTAGTTTATCTCATCTCAGTAACACACAATCATCATACCTGCATCTTAGAGCCATTGTGGTGAGGAAAAGAAACAACCTATGCAAAACATTGGACACAGTGACTGTTACACAATACAAGTTATACCTATTAGGTATTATTTTAATAACTTTTTAAGAGAGGTGATTTGGACTGTTGTATCAAGAAGTTGAAATTATGTATCCAGAACTGAAGGTTGAATTTCTCCTTCATATCCCTTCTCAGGAACAATATCAGCTCCAGAAAAAAATTGAGAAAGTAGAAAATCCTTCCTGAGAGAACTCTGTAAATCAGGGACCTAACCTTCCTAAAGTTAGTATTTACTTCCTCTCAACATTCTTTGGTTCTTTTCAGCATGTGTCTGTCTTCCTATTTCATTTTGTGTCATTGTTAAAAATCCAGGAATGTAAAAGCTCTTCATAGAACACTTAGTTGGCAGTGATCGGGTTATTTCTGGTTTTCACTCCATGTTCCCTTCCAGGTATTTGTGGAAAGGGATCGTCGTCTGTGGAAAGGCCGTCAAATGTCAGGTTGCCGAGCAGCAATCACTTTTGCAAGCTATTTGGAAATAACTTGTGTTTGAACTTCTTGATTTGTGCCATCAATCCCTTTCCTCCACAACAAGGGACTAAAGCAAGCCGTGTTTAGATGTCTTAATAGGGATGGTCTTAGAACGATATGAAAATTAGGAAAGGAAGATTTACTTTCTTATTGACCAACACAAGTCACTTACTTTCATATGACGGTTTCAAATATGCACCTTAAAATTAAATTACATAACCTTGCCTTTGAAAGCACCATCGGAATTTAAGGTGCATTTAAGTAATAGTGGATTGTTACTGGATGCCAGTGGAAGTGCTTCTAGCTTCTATGTTAATGGAAAGTAAATTCATAATCAGTGATATGACCATCAGTACCTCATGTCGACCCAATATGCATTATTTTTTCCTCTTAAGAGTCAGAATAATAAGAAACAGATTTTGACTTTTATGCTTCCTTTTGTTTTCATTTCTGTATGCTGTCAACATAAATGAAAAAGGATGTTGGAACTTTTCTCCACCTTTCCCCCAGAATTAAAGCTGACTTCTTAATTTTGCATCCTGCTCAAAATTGTACAGGGCCAAATGTTTACTACAATCCTGCCTCTCTCCTTTAAGGAGCACATGAATGTATATATCCTAACACTTTATTTGAGGCTGAGTTCCCCCTTGTAGCCAGGTGTGCATTTGTTAAATCTAAACTCAAAAGCAAGGGTGTCAGAGTATCATGAGCTACAAAAAATAAAATAAAATAAAACCTGTAACGTCTGGCTGAACATGCCGTCCTTCTGCAGAAGATAATTTATTTGTTTTCTTTCTCTTGCTGAACTGCCATGCTCTGCCTTTTGACCTTTTTTTTTTTTTTTTTTAATCTGGAATATGGGTGGTTCATACCATTCTCTATTTTCCTAATGATTCTCACTGATAGTGATAAAATGTGACCCCAATATAAATTAATTAAAGATTTTCATTAAACTTCAATCCTGGAACATTTAAATAGACTGCCTCAATTGTTTTTGGTTTAATTTGTGAAACACAAGTGTTCCTGAATCATGATTCCTAATATTTTCCTAGGAATGAGACTACATTAAAATCTTAATTAGTCCCGTAAGCTTTACAGACATTATTTTATTTTTATGTCTGATGCCAGTTTAGCACAAAGTACTTTTGCAGTAATTTTCCTTTGGCATTCTATTTTTTTATCTTTGAGGTTAGGCTTTGAGGTTTATGGAGAACATGTACGGGGAGGGCAACTGTTACATCAATCATATTTAATCAGAACCTCTTTTCAGAGTGACTTGCATGGTGAAACTGAAAAAAATCTAAACTGAAGTAAAAATTATTATTTGAAATCCTTTTTAAAAACTATACCAAAAAAGTATTTTATTTATTGATGCAAGAATGCTATTCACTTTGCTGCTACTACATGTTGAGTTTTCAATCAGAAAGTGGTGTGTTATCATTAGGCAATATAGACTAAACTTTTAATTTCAAAATCATTAAAATACACGGCGGAAAGGAGGTCTTTGTGTTGTAAGTATGATTTTTTTTTTGGTCTGATTCAAGACAATTAAAATTAGTCCTATCTTCCTGAGGCTGTCCCAATGGGATATATATATATATATATATATATNTTTATAAAATCTTACAGGATCAAGAATAGACAAAACCATTTTGAAGAAGAATCAGACAGAGGCACTTATCGTACTAGATTATCAAGACTTTGTTATAGAGTTATAAGCAGTACAGTGTCATATTGGTTCAAGAAGAGGCAAATAGACTGTATTAATCAGGGTTCTCTAGAGGCACAGAACTAATGGGATATATATATATATATATATATATGTTTGAGTCTATTAATACACTATATTGATCTACAATTCATCTAATTGGTGAGAGGATGTTAATGGATTCCATTAGTCCATTTTCTAATTTCCACATGTTCTAAGGACCATAAATCTTTACTTCATCTACTTGTAAGGAAGACTCAGTTCCAATAGAACTGGCTAAAAACAGGACAAAGGAAATTTCTAGGAAAATTCATTAGCACAAGTAGGATCCATTCAAATATTCCTAAAGTCTCTCCTTTAGAGATATCAATTCCATTAAAAAAAACACCTGCTGATAATAGCATATTACAAATGCAAATTTGTGCAAAATCTGTTCTGTGATATTAGGGGTTATTCAGTTGGTCCTGAATCCTCAATCCCAACTGACCTGCACCATTTTTGCTTGTGATTGTTACAGTGATTTTAAGAAGCGTTGTCTAGGAGAGATACCCTATGTAGCTAAGACAGGGAGGTCTACGCATTAAGGTTACTATAAGCAAGAGAGAAAATGCTTGTTAAATGACAAGCACAGTGCCTGAAACACACAATAAGTACAGTGGCTATGATTATTATGAGGGCCACTTTATCATCTTTAGTAGTTTAGACAATAGTGACGGGAGTTGTAAACCAGTGCTTGCTGTCATCCCTCTTTGAGAGTATTCTCTCAGGTATTTATCTTATACCTATAACAACAGTAGAAAACCAGACATAATCTTAAAGAACCCCAGAGCAGAACTGATAGAATTGTTGGCTAACAGTGCGAAACCCATCCACGCCAAATAAAACCATCTGGGAATTTGTAGTATTAAAGCATTAGACTTAAGAGTCTTGGACGGCAGGGAGAGATGACCCAGACAAGGTCCTTATGATTCTGAGAAGAAATCTGATGACCAAGGAAGAAAAGAAACTTGCTGAAGATTCCAAACTATTGAGTTTAACAAGCCATGAATATAACTGAGATTTTCACGTCATACAGCCCTGTACTCTTTCCAATATTTCACAATGTTTCCACCTTAGTAAACGCTGATTTGGGAACCATATTCCTTTGTTTGGCTTTACTGAATATTTGTTGAGTGCCTGCCATGTGCAAAATGCTATGCTTAGTGTTGTGGAAGGTGTGAAGATAAACAAGAGTTTGGCCTTCAAAGAAACTTACATATACATATATATATGTTCCTTATATGTAAATTTACATCACATATAACACCTGAGGTTCCAGATGGTCCAATCTCTATGTGGTGTAACATATGAAAAACAGCAGTATCTACTGGCTCTTTGAAGAAAACTTCAATCTTGAACATTCCTTAAAGGAGTTTTATACAGTGTGCATATATATTAGAAATATTTCCTCTTTTAAAATTTCTTATTTATAGACGGCACTAAATCTTTTCATCTCTCTCTCATCCACACAGCTTCCTCATTACCATGGTCCTACTTCATCACCATCTTCTCTGCTGTATTTTTTTTATGGAAAAAAAAAAGGAAAAAGAAGAAAGAAAAGGCAAGCAAGCAAGCAAGCAAGAGAGAAAAAAGGAAGGAAGACAGGAAGTGGGGCAGTGGGGGAGAGGCCAGGCACAGGGGTTTATGCCTGTAATCTCAGCACTTTGGGTAGCTGAGGTGGGAGGATCACTTGAGGCCAAGAGTTCGAGACCATCCTGGCCAACACAACAAGACTCCATCTCTACCAAAATAAATACATAAATACATAAACACATAAACATTAGCTATTTGTGATGGCACACTCTTGTAGTCCCAGCTATTTGGGAGGCTGAGTTGAGGGGATTGCTTGAGTCAGGAGTTAGAGGTTATGGTGCACTACCACTGCACTAAGCCTGGGCAACAGAGGGAGACCTTGTCTCTTAAAAGCGATAGAAAGAGAGAGAGAGAGAGAGAGAGAGAGAGAGAGAGAGAGAGAGAGAGAGAGAGCTTTGTATCAACTGCTTTCTTTTGGTGGGGGAAGAGTGGTAAATGTTAGTTTTCTGTCTTCTTGAATTCTTTCTAGAGTCCTGCTAAAATTTTTCTTTCTACCTTTTAAAAAACAAGTAATAATGTGTGGGAAAAAAGGAATGAATCTTTGGCAACAGAAGATGAAAAGTCCTTGAAAATGTTGGATGACTGACTATTCTATGTATCATTGTCAAGGACACTGTTACTAAACAATATTTCTGATCATGACATTGACTAACAAGGTGATTATTGATGGCCACAAGATTCATGGCTGAGTTTCAGTTGCTTCTCACACCCTACTTTCTAAAGCATTTTGATTATCAAAGTAGAGAGAGGGACATATGAGAATCACTAGAACGTCTAACGTATTCTTCGCGTTAAAATAAAGAACACAATATTCTCTTAACAGCTTGCACAAAAATTTATTTTACATGAAAAAACTGATTTATTTGAGAAGTTATTGATATGCCTGCTTGGATTAGAAGCTACAACTTTAAAGGAGCCAGATGCGAATTATCAATCATCTGTTTTGTATGAGATGACAGAAAGACTTGGTGACTCTGGAGGGCAGAAATGTAGAAAGTGGGGGTTTGGGGTTACTGAAAGGATGTGATCAGAGTCTCTTTCATGATTCATAAATTCTTGGATCACTTTTTGTTTCCTTTCAGCTCGTCCCACATTTCTTTATCAATAAAATGAATCATCCCATGCCTTATAAATGCTAGACTTTAAGCAAGAAACAATAATTTCTCACCCCAAAAGATCCACTGGCTTTAATATATGAACTAAATGTCAATTTGGCATCTGTCATTTGCAGTAAAGACTTAGGAATTTTAACTTTTCTTTTAATCTTCCAAATTAGCAAGGTGACCAAGGGTCTCATTCTGTTTTATTTCTGCTAGATATGTTTGCTGATTCCTCTTGTCTGCAATCTATCTTAAAAGTTATCTAGGTGTTAACATGTCATTGCACAATTTTCTCCCAAATTTTCCAATCTTTTTATGGGTGCTGTTTCAGTTTTCTCAGGTAGTATTTTCAAGCTCAACTTCTGGATGTTTCTTACCAGTGGTTTCATGACACCTGCTGTCATTAATCTTCCATACCACAGTTTTGTCACAAGGAGTTTCATGCTGCCTGCTAAGACTTTGCAGAAAGGGTTTGAGAGTCTTCTATTATGAATGTTTATTGACATGTCAACCTGCTCTGTGAACCCTCCCACGGGAGGCATTTTATCATTTCCCTCCTCTCTATACCTATCGCAGTATTTAATAAATGTTTATTTTCTTGAATTGCTGAAGGCTTTTGAAACTGATGTTATGAAACCTACTGAGACATTAGAGCTAAACTACCCAGTATACTCAAGTCACATAGAACTAAACGGATGAGCTATCACTACTTTTTAAGTTACTCTAGGATTTATTTTAAACAATCAAAGATTGAATATATTTTATGTGTCAGGTGCTTTACATACATTAACTTGTTTAATCTTATCAAACTATATGAAGGTAAATACTATTATTATTATTTTATGGATGCTGAAGCTGAGGCTCAAGGAAGCATTGTAACTTGCCAGATGTTAGAGAGGTCATATGTAGCAAACAAGAGTTCAAATGTTGTATTTTCAGACTTAATCATCTTTCCTGCCTGTCATGAGACCCCTGGCTATCTTTGTAAGAGGCAAACACTACTATAGTTGATGGAGGTGAACCCTAAGGAAAAAATTAGTTACATTGTTTTCCCTAATTTCCAACGAAATTGGGAATTTCTTAATTATGCTATTTTTTGTTTAATTATAAAGATTATAAAAATAAGATAATCTGAAGAGTAATATAAGGCAAATGTGGAATTTGTAGATGCACAAATATTATTGAAGTTTTTGGAGTCTGAACATATGTTGGACATTTAATAGACACAAATTCAGATGTGTTGTGCTGTTGGCTAGAAATGGTACAGAAGAAGCTTCATCTCCCAAATTCTATCCCTTACCTTAACTCCTACCTTCACAGGCATAGAAAACGGAGTTTATTCTATAGAGAGGCATATACATATCAAAAATTCTTATTCTATGATAGCTTATAGATTTGTTGGATTCCAAATCTGGAATTCAAATGGTATTGAACTGTGTATGTTCCATGTTAATATTTAATTGTGACTTTTTACATAAATTGTTTAAAGTTAAAACAAATCCCTCCCAAAAGCACCCCATTCTGGGAGATTAGTCTTATATAATCATGTAATCACATTTTTAAATTTCCATGTTTTGTAAATCAGAAGTGGGACTCCCAGTTGTGTGTTGGTATTTAGGGATAATATAGCCAGCCGATTCTGCTAGGCATCACATTTTACTGAAAGAATGAAGCATATTTACCCCATTTATTATTATTTGATAATAAAAATATTTAGGCCAAGTAAATATCTTCTTATCATTCAGGATAACATCAAGGGCATAGGTTCTGAATTTTATATCTTGATATATCGTAAAATTTACTTCATTTTGTTGTTGTTGCTCTGCCTTTGTCTCCCCCTGTTGTCTTTGAGGTGTGGAGTTGGTGTTACATCCAGAGATTAATACTAGATATGATTGAACCTATCTGAGTGGCTACATATAAAAGTTATTCTGATAAAGGCATTCTCTTATAAGTTCCTCTGATAAAAGTTAAAAACTTTTTTTTTTTTTTTTTTACTTTAAGTTCTGGGATACATTTGCAGAACGTGCAGGTTTGTTACATAGGTACACATGTTTGCCAAGGTGGTTTCCTGCACCTATAAATTCGTCATCTAGGTTTTAAACCCCACATGCATTAGGTATTTGTCCTAATGCTCTTCCTCACCTTGCCCCCAACCCCCCGACAGGCCCCAGTGTGTGATGTTTCCCTCCCTGTGTCCGTGTTTTCTTATTGTTCAACTCCCACTTATGAGTGAGAACATGTCGTGTTTGTTTGGTTTTCTGTTCCTGTGTTAGTTTGCTGAGGATGGTTTCCAGCTTCATCTATGTCCCTGAAAAGGACATTAACTCATCCTTTTTTATGGCTTCATAGTATTCCATGGTGTATGTTTGTCATGTTTTCTTTATCCAGTCTATTATTGGTGGGCATTTGGATTGGTTCCAAGTCTTTACTGTTGTAAATAGTGCTGCAATAAACATATGTGTGCATGTGTCTTTATAGTAGAACGATTTATAATCCTTTGGGTATACACCCAGTAATGGGAGTAGCTCGGTCAAATGGTATTTCTGGTTCTAGATCCTTGAGGAATTGCCACACTGTCTTCCACAGTGGTTGAACTAATTTACACTCCCACCAACATTGTAAAAGCATTATTGAGTCATTTCTTCTTCCCAAAGCTATGCTTCATTGGTGAAATAGTGACTATTTCATCTCCATCACTTGGAGAGTAGAAAGAATAATCTTTTATTATTATCATTTTAAAACAAATATCTCCTCTGCTTTGTTTTGGCCTACATATACATTCTCTTAAAATTTCTCATAGGTTTTACTTCCATAAAATGATCAGTGTCTGTCCCATTCAAACATTTTCAAAACTGGTTAGTGGTGATAAACTCATTTTCAGAGGGATAGTGGTGACTGAAATGGATATGAAAACATTATCAACTTCTGCCACCTAAATGGTGATATGTTCATATTCTTGGAGTCATTCTGCATTTTCACATAGAACTTTATTTTCAATATTTCAAAATAAGTTGTCCTGCTGTATTTCAAAAATTGAAGATGCCATCAATACTAAAATGTAATATCATTTTGTGACAATGAGAGAAAAAATGCTGCCAAAAAAGCTCAGGCACACCATCAATTATACGACACCTTATTTTAGAGACATTAAAATGTGAAAATCTTTGCTTCTTAGAATTGATGAATGCAATATTTATTTTTATTATTAATTATCCCAAATGACAGCAAAACTCAAAGCATATCACTTTTGTTTGTTGGATCAAGCTTAATTTGATTCATATTTAGTACATAAGATGAGTGATTAAAGTAGGAGGTATCAAAACTTAACCAATTTGCTTAATACGGATGAAACTCTGCTGTAAATGAAAGAATGAAGAGAAATATAAGCGTCTGTCAGAACCTTCAGTATGTTTAGCACACTATTTTAACTTTGAATAAATGTGTTTTGCACTATGGAAAAATGCTGTGATATGGATCTGGAAATCCTTACAGCTATGAAGCATTACTAATTACAATAAAATGTAACACAGTCTTGTAAATTTAAAAAGTGAAATCCAAAGCAATAACTGTTTTATGAGCTATATTTTTATTCTATGGATAGGCTAGATAACACACTTGTGAACATTTAATTTCTGCACTAGCATGACAATTTTATCTTATTTATTCTATTCAATAGCTGTTGTCTTTCTGGAAACATATTTATAAGCATACCCAACCTCTGAATGCATAAATTATTTAGTGGGAGAAAATTAAGAACTTTCAAAACAACATAAACTTTTTGAGGTCACCAAGGTACTATTAAGTAAATTATTGCCCCACAGTTCTAAACGGTACCTAGTAGCCAGGAAGAGTTTAATGCACCTTTCAAAGTGCCTAATTTACTCTCAGGGAGGAACAGAATAGTGGACAGGGTCTGGATGATGAATTACACATCGAGATGCATTTTCCCAAGTGAATTGGGCTCAGTGTTGTCTGAATAAAATTAATGCCTCACATTTATTTCAAACTTGTGAAGGCAAAGGTCTACAAATAGTTTCAGAAGTCTAAAAAAGACCATTCCATTTACCTAAATGCAGTAAAGGGCAAGGCAAACTCAGTTACATAAAATAGGATTGTTGGAGATAAAATGTTGGCTAAGGCAACTGAATGAAAAGAATCCTGTGTGTAATTTGGAAGGGTTACGGAACAAGCAAAACTGAGAATGAAATCTCATTTGAAAGATAGCTAAACTTTCTGTAATTCTTGGGTGTTCCAGAAAGGACTTACTTGCAAGAATTTAACCTGTTTAACCTTGTAGAATCTATCACATCTGACATCTGCCAGGATCACAACTGAAAGTGGTATGTCTCCAGCCCATCAATGCTGTTGTGTGTATTTACTGAAAATTTTCTTTTCTTTTCTTTTCTTTTCTTCTCTTCTCTTCTCTTCTCTCCTTCCTTCCTTCCTTCCTTTCTTCCCTCCCTCCCTCCCTTCCTCCTTTCCTTCCTCCCTCCCTCCCCTCTTTCCTTCCTTCCTTCCTTCTTCCTTCCTTCCTTCTTCCTTCCTTCCCTCCCTCCCTCCCTCTTTTCTTTCTTTCCTTCCTTCCTTCCTGCCTCTTTCTTTCTTTCTTTCTTTCTTTCTTTCTTTCTTTCTTTCTTTCTTTCTTTCTTTCTTTCTTTCTTTCTTTCT